>NC_136946.1:18003384-18187933 GCF_949987615.1 Pollachius pollachius | reverse complement strand
GGGCTCACCGCAGCCAGGACTATTAATCTCAATGTCTTGATCAAACCTGCCTTTCCTCTTTCCTCACACACAGTCTCACAGCAATTGCACAGAAAAAAAACAATCTCCCAATACAGAATCTGGGGTTTTATGGCTCCAGCATTAATATGAGTCATAGAGTATGACTGAGAAAAAATAACAGGTAAATAAATGTACAAGGGCGCAAGACGGAAAATCACACACACACACACACACACACACACACAGACACACACGACACACAGACACACACAGCACACAGGGGCATATGTAGGCCACGAAAAGTAGCTTGGATTTTCCATCAGCAAAAAACCTACAGTAGGAAGCGAGTGATTTCTCCTCTGCCATAATACATCTGCACTTTGAGGTTGGAAGTGCTATTTCTGCTATTATCATTTAAGGGCATTTGTTTTCTACTCAGGGGAAGAAAGTTGAAAACGGAACCCCCACTTGTGACTCGTGGCCTCAGGCTATAACACAGTGTGAAATCAACCCACGCATTGTTAAGCCAGTCTAATGAAATAAAAAAAAAAACTTAAAATGGAAGTTGAACTTCTTTGCAACAAATATAAATAATCGCCATTCTATGCAAGTCTGAACAAAGGATGTACCACAAAACACTACCTGACGTTCATGAATAAGGAGGAAAGGATTTTAAAGTGACGGACAACGGAAATCTGTTATTTTAATCTAATTATTTTATTTAATGTTAGCAAGTCGATCACCTTTTTGAACTCAAGTTGAGTTCAAAAAGGTGAAAGGTGCAGTGTCTCAGGTTTAGTGGCATCTAGGGGTGTGAGGCTGAAACCAACTGAATCGTCAATGCATGTCCGTCAATATGAGGAATGCACCCGAATACGTGCAGCAGTTGGCACCGCAGCACGACCAAAGACGAGCGTGACTGAGCAATCAATGAAGTCATCATATGCTTCTGGTGTTACGAGCCGTTTACATAATATAAAATTATATTCATATTACCTATATTTATACTACCATATTTATTCATGTTGAATATTTGCATAGTTTTTCAAAAACAATTGCACAATAAAAAAAAAGACTTTTCAGGTTCATATTATTTCCAATGCCTCACTCTTTCTTGTTATATAAGGTTAAAATACATGTTTTACCTTAAACTAATGTATTTAACTAAGAAGGGCTACTAATACAGTGGGGCAAAAAAGTATTTAGTCAGCCACCAATTGTGCAAGTTCTCCCACTTAAAAAGATGAGAGGCCTGTAATTTTCATCATAGGTATACCTCAGCTATGAGAGACAAAATGAAAAAAAAAATCTAGAAAATCACATTGTCTGATTTTTAAAGAATTTATTTGCAAATTATGGTGGAAAATAAGTATTTGGTCAATAACAAAACGTCATCTCAATACTTTGTTTCATGCCCTTTGTTGGCAATGACAGAGGTCAAACGTTTTCTGTAAGTCTTTACAAGGTTTTCACACACTGCTGCTGGTATTTTGGCCCATTCCTCCATGCAGATCTCCTCTAGAGCAGTGATGTTTTTGGGCCTTCGCTGGGCAACACAGACTTTCAACTCCCTCCAAAGATTTTCTATGGGGTTGAGATCTGGAGACTGGCTAGGCCACTCCAGGACCTTGAAATGCTTCTTACGAAGCCACTCCTTCGTTGCCCGGGCGGTGTGTTTGGGGTCATTGTCATACTGAAAGACCCAGCCACGTTTCATCTTCAGTGCCCTTGCTGATGGAAGGAGGTTTTCACTCAAAATCTCACGATACATGGCCCCATTCATTCTTTCCGTCACACGGATCAGACGTCCTGGTCCCTTGGCAGAAAAACAGCCCCAAAGCATGATGTTTCCACCCCCATGCTTCACTGTAGGTATGGTGTTCTTTGGATGCAACCCAGCATTCTTTCTCCTCCAAACACGACGAGTTGAGTTTTTACCAAAAAGTTATATTTTGGTTTCAGCTGACCATATGACATTCTCCCAATCCTGTTCTGGATCATCCAAATGCTCTCTAGCAAACTTCAAACGGGCCCGGACATGCACTGGCTTTAGCAGGGGGACACGTCTGGCACTGCAGGATTTGAGTCCTTGGCGGCGTAGTGTGTTAGTGATGGTAGCCTTTGTTACTTTGGTCCCAGCTCTCTGGAGGTCATTCACTAGGTACCCCCGTGTGGTTCTGGGATTTTTGTTCACCGTTCTTGTGATCATTTTGAGCCCACAGGGTGAGATCTTGCGTGGAGCCCCAGATCGAGGGAGATTATCAGTGGTCTTGTATGTATTCCATTTCCTAATAATTGCTCCCAGAGTTGATTTCTTCACACCAAGCTTCTTACCTATTGCAGATTCAGACTTCCCAGCCTGGTGCAGGTCTACAATTGTGTTTCTGGTGTCCTTTGACAGCTCTTTGGTCTTGGCCATAGTGGAGTTTGGAGTGTGACTGTTTGAGGTTGTGGACAGGTGTCTTTTATACTGATAAGGAGTTCAAACAGGTGCCATTAATACAGGTAACAAGTGGAGGACAGAGGAGCATCTTAAAGAAGAAGTTACAGGTCTGTGACAGCCAGAAATCTTGCTGGTTTGTAGGTGACCAAATACTTATTTTCCACCATAATTTGCAAATAAATTCTTAAAAAATCAGACAATGTGATTTTCTGGATTTTTTTTTTTCATTCTGGCTCTTATAGCTGAGGTTTACCTATGATGAAAATTACAGGCCTCTCTCATCTTTTTAAGTGGGAGAACTTGCACAATTGGTGGCTGACTAAATACTTTTTTGCCCCACTGTATATGATTCAGAATATTTTCTCATATACCATGAAATAATATCGATACCGTCCGGACAGTGGGAAATACAGTGATATGAATTTTATCTAATACCTCCCACCCCTAACCATGAGCCATGTCTCTGTGTTGATTTTAAGTATATCTGTTTTTTTGGATAATTCTAAAAGACTTGGTGAAACACCGTACATTTCACACGTCGTAGAGACGAAGACCTGAATCGTGATGGGCTGTGTGTGGTTTCCTGGATGAAGAAAGGTGTGTGCTTTGAAACAAATCTGCAGAGATGATCAAAGGCCCCGAGATGAAGGCCCTGATGCCTCTGACTCAGCATGGCAACGTGTCCTCTGCTGACACTGCCCATCAGACACAACCACAGCCTTTCACCCTACTCTAGTCGCTACTGAAATATGAAGCTGGAACCATGTCAGCCTGAGTTCAGAAGCCTATAAAACATTCAAATGTACCCGTGTGGGCCAGGCACCAAACAAGTAGTATTCTCTCATATGCTGAGGACCTCCAGTGTGTCTGGCGTAGGGATGGATCCAAACCGTTCAGTTCGCAGGTCACGGTTCATTTTTGAGCAGTACGGCACCCAGCGAAACTTCTCAGTCTCGGAAGGAGGGCAGGGACAGGGGGCAGGAATGGGGAGCAGGGCTCAAGACCAACCTTTTCTACTAACTATTTAATTTGTAGCACCCTAACAAATTTAGTTGCACCCATTGTTCACCGCTTTGCAGAAGTCATGGCATGTCCTTTGTGACGTACCATCCATTTGTGTACATTCATTTCAAAGGAGTCTCTCAATTTCAATGAATTGTTTGGTTCTTTTCATTTCTACCGCCAGTGCCTCAACCTCTCTTTCCTCACGAACCAACTATGCATGCTCCACCTCCCATAGCAAAAGCTCTACCAACTAAAAAAACAAAACAAAAATAACAGGTACTATACATAACCTTAGCTAATAGATATAAGGCAATACACTGAAGTTAAGTAATTGTCCTTCTTATCTGGCTATCCTTAATCTACATTAGCCTGCTCGTGAATAGCGCTAGTGCTGCTTTGAGATTTACTTGAAACTTTGCACAATGTACAAACTACCTTTATCAGTCGTATGATCATTTGAGGTTCCGCCATACATTCAAAGCATTATGTCTTCACTGGTATAAGGTGGGTCCTGTTTCCAATGAGGGCTCAAGCAATTCTAACGTCCAACACTGCTCCAAGTCTTGGCGCCCAACACAGCGCCATTAAAACTCTTTATATTAAACACAGAACAAGACCTGAGATCGACTATGCCCGACACGGTGCTCCGTGGCCCGTCTGGTTAGCGACCCGCGTTACATTGAAGCTCTGCTGTAACCAGCTCTGACTCAGACCAAGAGTGTCAGAAAGCCACTGACGAACTCCACATACCACCTACGTGATATTTTGAAGCATTATTCCAATTAAACATGGGTTTTAACCACATTCCAGAAATGACCTGCACCTTTTCAAATATTTAGGAGGTATTTTTCTTTTGTCACCAACTGGAACGCCATCATCCCTCTGCCCACTTGTCACGAGACTAAGGGGCTATTATTTCTGCACACACACACACACACACACACACACACTTCTGCTTGAGGTCCTGTGAGTATACAAGAGGAAGCAGCTGCATGAAGAGGCCCACAGACATGATTCACACAGACAGACACACACCCCTTTCCAGTGTACATGATGAATCCAAAAGTAATGGAGAGTGAAGCGAACACTCCTCTACTCTAGTGATGACGATTTATGGAAGAGACCTTCGATTCAATTGGATGATGAGGAAGGTTTGAGCATTAGATTAACGCCTGGGCCCCCTGGTTCCTGGTAATGGTTATGAGATTCACCTGCGAAAATACAACAAATTGAACTTTTTTGTTCCCAACTAGTTTTGCTTTTAAATTAATCAATAAAAAAAAACAACAATAATAAAAAAGATTCCTCTCAAGTAAAACAAACGGAAAAATCAAAAAGAATCCAGATACATTTTATACTGCAGCAAACAAAGCAAAAAACTGTTACTCAGGGATTTAAACTATCAATCGATTTGCGTCAATGTGGTAAATCAGTTACGGCCAGCCATCTGTTCACTGATATCACAAAGTATCAATCAAAGGGAAGCAACTTCTATTTTAGTTTGCCTACATTGGGAAAGGAACACAATGCGTGGTACGCTGTGATGCGGTGACTCACTTTCTGAGAAACAAATAAACAATCTGTCAGCTCACTGAATGCACAATAACGGGAAAAGAACAACCCTAGCCTGTGTGTGTGTGTGTGTGTGTGTGTGTGTTTGTGTGTGTGTGTGTCGGTGTGTCGGTGTGTGTGTGAGCATGTCTGTCTGTCTGTGTCTGTGTCTCTCTGTGTCGGTACATGGGTGTGTGTGTGTGTGTGTGTGTGTGTGTGTGTGTGTGTGTGTGTGAGTATGTGCTCACCTATCTTCTTGCAGCGCTCCTCTCCGCGGTTGTGCATGATGATGGGTGAGTAGATGAAGGGGCTGGCGGTGGACATGTTCTGTCCCAGCAGGCCTTTCACCTTGTGGGGCCGCAGGCTGGCCGGCAGATCCAGAAGCTTCACCGACCTATTTTGGTGGGGAGAGGACATTACGGTGAGGGTGGAGGAGGGGGGGAGTGATGGGGTAGAGGGGGACAGAAATTGAGCAGAGCTCAGGAATGATGTTGCTGCCGCTGTTGTACCACAGCTACGTCCAGACGGCTCCGGGGGTGAAGGTGTATCGAGTGGCCCATTCATCACCTGTGGGTGTGGGGGAAGCCATCTGTCTCCCCCCCTGTTAGCGAGCAGCCACGGAGGGGAGAGAGACAGGTGCCTCAGCTCCCTCACTTGGCCAGGGCGGGCTAATAGGCTGCCTGCATCCCATCACTCTACCCCCCCCACCTGCACTGCAAGAAGATAGGTGAGCATACACTCACATACTCACACATTCACACCCTCACACACGCATACATGCACTCACACACACACACCTACGCACGCACCTACACAGACAAACCCAGACAGACAGACAGACAGACAGACAGACAGACAGACAGACAGACACCTGACTAAACATTTACGTAACATAGCGCATTCCATTTAAAGCGTGTGTCTGTAATTAAAAATTCACCGCAGATCAGTGATAAAAAAAGTGAATTCCATGTGATGGTTTTCGATTGGGGACCCCTTGTGGCTTCCTGCAAATCACACTAATGTCACTTCAGTAACCAGGGCCAGTTGGTGGCAAATTGAACAAGACAGATACTTTAGATAGATATAAATATGCGATTTTCTAGGACATTGCAAATTTTTCCATTGCCACAACGCGCTGGTTTTGAGCTGATGAGTCATTCGAGTGTATTAATATGCCAATCAAAAATATGCTTTTGGCTTTGCCTAATAGGGTGGCTACCATGGTTAACCAGGGCTTAGGGACAAATCTATCACTTTAATTACATTAGATTGTGCTTTTTGCAAATACAGTTACTTTTACTGACACCTGCAGTTTGGAGCCATAGATTTGATATAGATGGAGTGACATTTAGTATATATTTCTTAAATATTTGGAAATAGTGAATTAAGAAGTGTCAAGGTGGCCCTTTTTAAGCATCGATTGCGCTGTGTTTTGGTACGCTCTCCAACACTGATCCTTGATTAGGACCATCCTTCTTTGAGCTGCTGTATCGGCCTGAATCAACCAACAACGATCTTAGTTCCAACTTGATTCCAAACGCTAGGTAGTGGCCACCTTGTTTCTTAACGCTAACTGGGTGGAGGCCAGCGAATGATGAATGCAGATTTTGCCATAGAGTATAAATCCCAAAGCACACAGTGCTTATTTCAGTTCATATTTATAGCACAAGCAGCAAAAGAAATAGAATCATGTTGTAAGATGATTTTCTGGTAGCTCGCTTTGTGCAGGACTTGAGAATACTTTGGACGTGATCATTCAAAGACTTTTGAATTTGGTCTTTTAGCTTCACTAAGAAGGGGGCGCTGGGAGGCACGCTCCTACCTGACGATGGGCAGCTTGGTGAAGGGGACGGGGGGGAGCTTGAGGCCGTCGGGCAGGGTGATGACCTCCATCCCTCCGGGACACTTGGAGGTATAGTTCTCCAGGCTCTGGGTCACTTCTTTCTTCTCTGTGGATGGTTAAAAAAAATGAGAAATAAGTATTGGACAGCGTTTTAAACGAGGCAACTTGAAGCGCATTCGTCCAAATTCGCTGCATCTCAACCTCCTCCTTGAGGTTATTGACGTGTCTTGGGTCGGATCGTGTGGTTGCTGAGGTATCAACTCTCGCTGAAGTGACAATGTAAACTGGGATCAGCAAAGTCTAAAATGGCGCGGTTATAATCCGGCAATTAAAGACCAATTATACCGCAGGGTATTCAAATTGCAATCACTCACTCAGTGTGTGCGCTTTCGTTACTTTCCCTCAGCGCTACGCCTTCGATAGGGACAAACAGTCCAGAACAGATAATGATTCAAGTTATAATGACTCCCCTTTGAATAAGGACAGAAGAATATTCATTTAAACTATAGCCTGAGCTGCATATACCAAACTGTATTTTTGCACCTGTATATTTGCACACTTATATTTCTTATTTCATTATATATATTTCTTTATTTATCTATCATACTATGTACTGGCAGAGCTAGTATTTTGAACTGAAAAATCTAACTCCACGCTACTGTATTCTGCTAAATGCAGGCAAAAAAAAACGTATAATCCCGCAATAACTTGACTTCTACAAATAGAAGTTAAAATGACGCAATCAGATAATAACCATCTCTGAATGTTGTCGGGGTACTGTTCACGTCCTGCTGGTACCTTGAGTGACCCGGGATGTCTAGGAACAACAACCATAAACTGGGACTGCTGAAGTGCTGTGTGGGGCACAAACACAAGCCTGCTGCGCCGGTGACTGCGAGAGCAGGTTTGACACACAGTACATTACACAGGATGTTCTCTGCTCAGCACAAATGTCACAGTACCATCTGAAGGACAGATCTGCGATCGGCCTCCCAGCAGGTGCAGATTCCCTTCCTTTTCTCAAGCCAAGTGCCGAGATGTGTTGGCTTAGCTCTCTGCTTCCAGGCGGATAAGGGTGCGCTTTATGAAGTGAAGGACAATCTGTAAAGAACAGATAGTCCTTCCAATCACTGATTGAATAATAGTTTGTCTTTTAGGTTGCAGTTATGGGGCAACATGCGCATCTTTCTGCTCAACTCACTTCTATAGAAGGAGTATGTCTGACAACATGTCTTTAGAGATAGCTTTTAAATCGATTAATTGTTTTGTACAGACCAGGCGAGCATCCCCATCAGACAAACTAGGTGTTCCTACACAACAAAACGATAAAATCTGAGCATGCCTAAAAGTGGAAGCATATCGGATTGCAGGGAATCTTAATGAGCCTCACGTCCTCAAGTGTGATCGATCAAGAGAGTCGCTTGCCTCCCATGTGCCGTTCCCCAAGTCTCCTAAATGTGTCGTGGACCCCATTGTTTGTTGCAGAGTTACCTTGAGTCTCTCGTTTCACAGATAAACCTCACCGCATAAAAAAAAGGAAGATGTTTCCAAACTCATTCAACTAGAAAGGGCCAATCTCCTGACAGGCTGCAGGCTGATGGCATCCATGCGTCTTCAATAATTCCAGGTGTATGGACGGCATACTTTACAAAGGCTTGCTACGATTTTTTGAAAACATGAAAATGTGCTGTGCCGTAAAGGAGGAATGAAGCGTCAGTGTGTTCCTGCATCCTTGTTAAAAACCTAGGGAGACAGAAGTAGGCCCCGCTTCACAGCTCTTCCCAAACCATTCGCTCGGTCCTGTCTATGCCACTTAGTTTTATATTTTTAACAAACTTGGGGAGTGATGGGAGTCACCGCTGGGAACTGTTAGCCACAGTGAGTTAACATTTTATAAAAATGCATCAACTACCTTGAGCGCCTAAGGGCGCGAACAGCCCCCTGCCACTACCTGACCCACAGGCGGCCATTGCTGAGCACCATCAGTGATATTGAACACGCACGAACGCTCAATCACGCACGCACACACTGAGCGACCTTCTCCATCAGGTCATACTTCATTATTGTTATTATTCTTTTCAACCAATCAGAACCAGTCACTTCAATAACGATGGATAGTGTCACAGCGATTACCAGGCTGTTCCCTCCAAAGCACACTTTTGAACCCACGGTTGAAAACCTGACGTGACTTGAATGTTTTGTGACATTGTGCTCTCTCTACACAGAAAGAGAGGTACAGCACGCGAGCAAAAACATTCCCTCTTCTTGTTTCCAGAGGGAGAGCAATGTGCACGGCCCATTACACAGCACCCGCCACCAGCTCACCGTTAAGAGACTGAAGGGTGGGGGTTGGTAAAGGTTAACGCAAGGCTCCCCCCCCCCCCCCCCCCTTATTTCTAAGTCTGTACTTGATTTTCCGTGCTCTGCACGCAGGGTCATAGGTGAACTAAATCAATCGGTCAACTTTTGCCTGGTTGTTTATTCATTTATGTATCTGAGACGTCAAGGGCAGAACGTCTCTTGACGGAGGTGGGGAGAAAGGGGAGCGTGGGGATGCTGGTGCTACTGGAGCAAGATGGATGCTGGCAATGGGAGCAGTCCCCCCTCCCTCCTCAGAGCCTCTGCTAAGGAGTGTTCAATATTTTATACCACAAGCTCCCTGCACTACTTACACACAAACATCTCTCTCTCTCTCTCTCTCTCTCTCTCTCTCTCTCTCTCTCTCTCTCTCTCTCTCTCTCTATGTGTGGCATGTCCTTGTGTCTGTTTGTGTGCCTGTGGCCAACCAAGGATTATAATGGTCTCTATTGTCTAGCCAGTGGACTGTCTGGCCACCTTGGCAAAATGATACAACAATTTAACTACATTTCAGTCTCCCTTGTGCACTGAATTTTTGGATGTTTAGACAAACCACTGGAGGGGAGGGGGGGGGGGGGGGATCCTCTTTGCTGTGGACAATGCACCACTGGATACAAGCTAAAAGATTGAGAATATCCCATCTGTTCCTACGCCCATGATCAAGCCAGAGAGAATGAACACAACACACAGAACCAGGTAACCAATCAACAAATGCAAACAAGACAAACGACAAACTAATTGCTGCGGTCCGACTGGGTCACCGGCCCATGAGATGAACCCACCTTGGTCCGACACGAAGTCCAGCATGGTCTGCAGCAGGAAGGACAGGTGGCGCACCGAGAGGGCTGGGTTCCCCATGCGGCGCGAGGCGTACACCAGCTCATGCAGGAGGCGCATCTGGACGGCCGCCCAGCCCCGGTGGGTACCTGGAAGGGGACGGTGAATATAATGAGAAGCTCCATATATAGTCACATACACGAGTGCACCTTAATGAACTAACCCGAGTTGATCTACCTGGTAGCACATGTAGAGATAGACCATGACACATATTCTCTGAACCGAAAACTTTAAAAAAAAACGATCAGCACCGAGTACCACATGGATCCACTTTGTTTATTCCGTTGTTGAGATGCCTGCTGGTGTAAATATTTCAGTTTATTTTCCACCACATGTGTACACGCACACAGAAACACACACACACACACACAGGGACACACACACACACACACACACACACACACACACACACACACACACACACTCAATCCACGGCGAGCCTGGTTTGCATGGCAGAGATCCACAAAAGGCCTACAGCAAAGTCAAGCTTCTGACATGCATGGGCACCTTTGATCCCTGGCTGGGCTCCCTGCTGTTATCTGTGAAGGTTGGGGGAGACAACGGTGTGTTGGAAGAACAACCGCCACAAAAAAGGATTTGTAACCTAAGCCCATTGCTGCACACTGATACACACCTCAACCCGTGGCTATGATGCTTATTGTGATTTCTGTAAATGTGTAAAACTGTGACTATTAAGCATTTGGAATGAGTGGCAGAGAAAAAAAATAACATACTGTAAAATGCAAATCCTTTCTAAGCTATTTTCTCCACCACTTCATGGCGCTGCGCTCACTAAGCAGTCTATAAATAGAGGCGGGTTGTACCTGTCTGCCAGTGATTTCCTGCAAGTAATCCAGAGGACGCAGTGGAAGTGGCTTCTCTGGATGTCATGCGCCCCCTCTTTCCCTCTCTCACTACCTGCCTATCTCTCCCCCTTCAAATACCGGAGTGGCCTGAAAAAATAAATGAGTGAATGGAGCAAAGGGGGGACAGGAGGAGATACTGGAAGAAGAAACGAAAAATTAAATAAATCGCCTAAAAATTAACCTCCACTTATTAGCATTTTTCAAGAGCTGGTTCTCCAGAAAAGCCGGGAAAACCACCAGGGCTTAATTTTGGTTCGTGTTCCTCTGAAAAGTCAGAGTGGACCCCCGCCCTGTTAGAGCACTTTGCTGCCGCCCGCCTCACATCCCGACAGCATTGTAAGGGGGCGATGGCGGTTATGGCAGTTATGTTTTATGAGAGGAGCGCCCTCATTAACTTTAACATTGGTTCAGGCTATAAATAAGGAGGCCATTTAACCGCTTCTCCCCGCATGCTACTCAAGTCACTTATGTGTTTGCTTATTTGGGTGTTGCACTGTGCTAAGACATTATCCCAAAGTGCATTTCAATGGGAATGCTTAATGCCGGCTTTAGAATGTGCGTAATGTAAGCCCAATGCCATGGCAGCCGTTTTTTGTCAGTAACCTTCACATGCACCTCACAATCTTTGAGCAAACTGAACTAGACAATGTTTGTTGAAGTATTTCAATTATTTATTTTGCTTTAAAAGCACGATGCTTAAAAGATTGACCTTGCAGGACAAAAACGGAAAAAGCAAATGTAGTCTGTAGCACTGAAAAGGACAATCCACAAGAGTGTTGCTGGGAGTAAATATGTTCTTTGAAGCAGACGTTTCACCACCACGAAGTAAAAACATCAACAACCGTAACGTAAAAAAGGAGAATTCTTTGGAAATCAATGACAAATCTGTACCATCTGTTGACCCTAAAAACCTCAATGGCTTAATATTTAGTCAAGTCTATGGATGAGAGAACGACCAACTACCTTTTTTAAAATACTGAACGCTTACGAAATAAATCAATACTGGCTTTTAAACAAAGTGCATTGCACGGTTTCGACTCGTCTTCTGCTTTCGCCGGGGCATCTGAAGTAAAAGTTTTCAAAAACGAAAGCAATCATTAGCCTGAGCTGCAGTGCTAGCAATCAGGCTGCAGATAATCTAGCCTTCACCATCCATGGCTCATGAAAGGAAAAGGATTCCAAGTGGAGCGGGTTTTTTTTTTAACGGTAGCCAGATAAATCACATACTGTATGTGTGCAAGTGTGCGTGCGTGCGTGCGTGTGTGCGTGCGTGTGTTTGCGTGAGAGAGAGATCAGGGCAGGGCTTGTTGTCTTCTGCATTTGAAACACTTGGACATGGAGTTGGGGCATCAGGTGAGGGTGGAGAGATACACAGATACTCCTGCAGAGGACTCGGCAGAAGAGCCCATCAGCTTGGCTCAAGCACACTGAGTTGTGTTTCCTCTGCGGGCAGATTGGTCGACCTCAATGGGAAAAACAATGGAAGGAGAGCTCTCGAGACCCAGAGAGTGTGTTTTGAATGATGGCGTGGATACTATGGTGTGGATATACCTCTCGATGGTGTTGTGAAGGTGAGCATGTGTTAATTCTGTAGAAATTTTTCTCAGTCCAGCAGTTAGATTATCACTTTTTCGTAATTTTTCTAACCGCTCTTCCTAGATCCTATCTTTTTGACTTGTTTCTCGTGTGGCTTTGTGATCCTCTGATGGAACGCCAATGCAATAGAGGTCAAAGGTCAGATGTTGAAAGGGGAATGAAAAATATCGGAATCAACCAACATGAAAGGCATCACAATAAAGGGTTACAATTCAATACCTACAACATTATTGCAATGGTAACTATTAAAAGCTGATCCACCCGATCCAATGAACGAACAGAATGGGAGCGAGAACACGTCCTGACATGGCCTTGTGCTTTGGGCTTTTTAGCTAATAGAAAGTGGTTGTAAAATACTGGAATACAACCAAATAAACGATGAACTTGAGGAAACAAACTATATGAAAGATGAGATGATATGAGCTGCGCTACGGATGCAGATGTTTTTAAATATGGACAGGGTTCCTCTGGCCCCTGTATCCGTGGTGGGGCAGCCTGTTCATCAATGACTCAAAGGGACGCGCTGAGGGAACCTGGAGCATCTGGGCGGCAGCGCTCCACTCGCGTTGGAGCAGTCTGGGGACCTGCATGTTCTCCGCTTCGCATTCGGGTGCGATTGTTGTCTCCCTGAGAAGGTAATCCTGGTGTATTCCTGTCGGGGAACGGGATGTGGACCCAACGCTTGGCCCCTCTACCCCAGCCGTGGCGTAGACTCAACTCAATCATGATGTGGCTCTATTTCCTTGTTTTTAAAAAGGAGAATCCCCAGCCATTAAATAATCTAAGACTTTTTTTATTTATTCTTTATTTTATCCTGGGGGAGGGCTGCCGACTTCTATAAGAGGAGGACAGGTGAATGCATCTAAGCTTAATCAGCAATTGACCGGTTTACCATGCCAGACAATAAGAAGTGATGCAGGCAATAGCATGCGATTAACCTGTTGAGGGAGTCATCCTCAATGCCAAACAATCTCCAAGTGCGGTCGGGTTGGCTTTGACTTTATTCAAAAGCCTTAGATAAGTCAGTAAAAACAGCTGCATAACAAGCAAGATTGTTCAGGCCTTTTTACTCACCTATCTAGGGCTTTTGATTCCGTGGATCATGCAATATTGAAGCAAGGACTTTTCAGTCTAGGACTGTCTGAACAAACCGTCTGTTTGTTTGATAACCGTCTGTTTGTTTCCCTTATGGCACCTTATTCTATTCGATGCCCAGAGATCCTTCCTTGGAAAGCTCAGATTCGTATTATAAATCAATAGTCTCGATCAACATGTCTACAGTCAAAATGTTCACTCTTATGTGGATGATGGTGGGATTTTCAGCTTTTTGACCGCTATCACTAGCTTTTAATACTGTAAAAATCTAGCCTTTTGAAATTTAAACTTGTTTTGAATCCTGACAAACCAAATCTAATGATATTTTCGAAAGGTCAATCAAAGACCTTAAACCTACCTTCGTACCCCACTTTCCCTGGCTCTGGGATGGAGTCCGTAACCTTTACAATGCTAACATATGCCGGACACCATGTATACCTTTGGGCATTGAGGTTTAACACAAATGTAAAAGCCCTCGCTCAACATTGGATGTTGTGCGCTCAGGTTGGAGGGTCTGCCTTGTCAGCGCGCAGACTTAACCGTTGGCATTGTCTTGTTTAGAAGGCTATTATAGTTCTGCTTCCAGCTTACCTTTGGATCAACTCCTTTAAAAAAGTATGGGTAAATGATAGTCTTTTCTCCCAGGACTTCGCCCTACTTTCTGTCCCTGAGGCCCATACAGCTTTAGGCAAATGGGTGTTTAAAGTCACAGTGAACCGAAATTAGGTGTTGCTGCAAGACTGCAATTTAGAGAAACATGGACTAAAATCCTATGTCTTCACCAAACAACGTGCACGTTCCATTCTGTTTCGAACGCAGGTAAAAAGAAGTCTGTGACACCAAAGTGCCTGTAAATACAATCTTCAACATCAACATCCAAGGCATGCGGTAAGTAATGCATGTTTATCGACTTAAGCTCTGCCTGGGAAGCGGTGGACCGCGGCATCCGAGAGAGGGTTAAGCCTCTCAGACACTTCATGTAATATTATTTTCTTGTAGATTGTAATATGTATGTCTGCAACCCGCTTAATGTGCTCCTGCCTATCTTGGCCAGGACACTCTTGTAAAATTGATTTGAATCTCATCGAGATTTTCCCTAGATAAATAAAGGCCAAATAAATAAATAATCTGGTAGTCCTCTAGACTAATGGACACTGGTAATGTCGCGCTGACAAAACAAGAGAAAGTTAATTTGATTTATAGTCAAGAGGCTGTCTGCACATCTCATGTTGGCCAAGGCGTGTGCTGGCTGCAGGACCGGAAGGGGAGGCTTACCTTTGCTGAAGTCCTTTGGGTCCAGGGAGAGGCTGTAGCCGGGCAGTGTCTCCAGGAGCAGCTTGTAGCAGGCCCTCCAGCCCGGCTCTGGGATGGTGGGCGCCACGCACTGCATGGCCGCCACACGCTTGAAGAAGGCCGACTTGCGCTGGAAGCCAATGAGGTCGTAGAGCTCCGACAGGATGCTGTAGCGCTGGATCTTCTCCTCCTCCGACAGCTGGAGGAGGAGGAGTAGGAGGAGGAGGAGAGCATCAAGAGTATAAGATAATCACCAGGCAAGAAATAAAATGAGAACAATAGAAATACTACTGTGCAATCTGTGGTTATTGCAACAGCAGGAGTAAGGTGCAAAAAGTTATTTCCAGATTGAAAAAAAGGATACAAATACAGCTTGGGAAACTAAAAGTATATAACTTTAAAGTAAAAATAACTACCTACATTCTTTTTTTAACATTCAATAGCTCTGAAAACAATTCAAATAATAAACATTAGAAGTGTATATTAATAAAGTGCATTGGCTTTCTGGAGAACCGCTCATCCAAACAACCTCACACTCGGTGCCTCGGGTCCTCAGGAATTCACCCGCCGAGTATGAAGTCAATCGGAAGAACGGTCGTCGAGAAAATCAAAAGGAAAGACATGCATACATACATACAGAGAACGCTGTAATTATAGTTAGATGCATGTGCTTACAGCCGCATTTAATTGGATTTTCACGCTATTCTTTCAAATTTAAAATCCCTCCAACTGCCAACAGGGGACTCCGCCGCGGGGTCCCTGCATGAATTAGCCGGCGGACCCCAGAGAGACGATGAACCGCGTCCTCCAAAAGCCTGCGGGGCCTGTCTCCCTAGCATGCGAGGCCCTGCGATGTCTACCTGTCCCAGGTTGATGTACACGGCGTTCTGCAGGAACTCCGAGGCCTCCATGGCCCTCTTCTGGATGGCCAGCACCCTGACCGCCTTCACGCAGGCCTCCAGCTCGATCACGCCGGCGTTCTTGTACTACAATGGAAGAAAGACACGCCCACACATGGATCAGTGTCAAGGTTTTTACTGCCAAGAACATATATGTTCGTGCTCGTCGGTCAGGAGTGCAGCGACATGACGGCTCACTTCCAATGACCTGTGAATACTTTTATTACTTTACACAATACTATTTCCAGGAAACCCCCCGATTATTTGTGAATACGCTGGGTTTATTATGATTGTATTAGGCCCTACCTTAGGTTATCTTTGTGCGTGTGTGCTTGTTCACTTTTAAATCCAGCTCTCTGCAACCCTCCATTGCCCACCACTTCACTCAGTCTCTTTATTAAAATCCAATTAATATCTGAATGGCTGTGTGGTGAGATGAGTTTAATTCTGAACGAACTGGTAACAGGTTAAAGGACCGTGGAAGGTGAGAGCAGACAACTAATTGTAATAATGAAGATAAAGCAGTGTTGCGTTTAAATTGCTGGGTACAACAATGGGCCCTACTTTGACGTCCGATAGTATCAATTTTTCTTCAAAAGTAAGGCAGGGCATAGATTGGATAAATAAAGTGCTTTACATAATGCTTGTTAAAAGTCAGCAGATTCCGTTTGCTAACCGGCCTGCTCCCTTGAAGATTCTTTCGTGACGTGATGCATGTTGAACACAATGTACTGCCGACTACATCTCGACCTGCTTTGCAATCAAAGGGATAGCGCTCCAGTACAGTGCCCGTCTCAGTAAAGGGAGATGAAACACTGACCCCTGTTGAATCAGCCAGTTATGACAGTATAATCATTGTGTTAGAAATGTTCTTAATAATAATAATAATAATAATAATAATAAAGTTTTATTACCAAGATGAAATAATAATGTGTTAACATTCATCATTTATTTGTATCAGCATGTTCAACATTCACTGCAGTCTATGCATTGGCCAAAATACAATTCGACTTGTACAGAGGGCCCTACATGTTATAATTGTACAGAGGGGCCTACATGTTAGACTTGTACATAAGGGCAAACATGGACGACTTGAACAGGGGGGCCTACATGTTAGACCTGTGTAAAGAAGGTCTACATGTTAGACCTGTTTAAAGAGGGGCCTACATGTTAGACCTGTATACAGAGGGGCTTACATGTGGGGCCTACATGTTAGACCTGTTTAAATACGGGCCTACATGTTAGACCTGTATACAGAGGGGCTTACATGTGGGGCCTACATGTTAGACCTGTATACAGAGGGGCCTACATGTTAGACCTGTATACAGAGGGGCTTACATGTGGGGCCTACATGTTAGACCTGTATACAGAGGGGCCTACATGTTAGACTTCTGTACAGAGGGGCCTACGTGTTGAACACATGGTGCCAAAGCCGTCGCTGAATTACCTTGCCGTAGTAGGAGATGGCATCTTTGTATTTCTCTATGATGTCCTCTGGGCTCAGGCAGTTCTTGGCGCGGCCGATCTCAGTGCTGGTGTCTGCACTGATCCCATTGGCTGAGAGGGCACCTGCACTCAAAGGACGGAGGGAATAGGGATGAGAGAAAGCAACACCTACTGGTGCTGATAGCCCCCTGGTAGTCTGGACAAGAACATGAAGGCATGACAGTGACTACAGGAGTGAGGAGCCAAAATAAAATGTGCCCTTCTATTGGCCATGGGGTTGAAACGATATAACCAAACACTAATTGTTGTACCCGCCACCTGCGAGCTAACGCAAAAGGAGTTCATCCTCATAGGACCACCCCTTCACCCTTAGGGTCTCCAAAACCACAGAGATCAGAAGGATCCTTCCTCTTAGGATAGCCAGCAAAAATAAATACCAAACCAAAAGAAAATCGTTTTTACTTCACTAAAGTAAGTCTGGGAAAAAAGAAATACAGGGCCGAATATGAACAACAAATATTAGCATCACATCTTTGCTGCTGGGCATTCACTCACTCCAAAGGAGAATGATTCACCATGTGTTCAAAGACAACACCCTACACACCCCCAGAACTGAATGCTGGCTTTATATTCCCCAATTGCCTCAACCTCAAACCTTGATTTCTGGGGTGGGTCATTTTTCAGGGCTTTCTCGCTTCTTGAGCCGGAACAGATTCTGTATCATGTGATTTTCAAACTTTTGTCTGCAGCCTTGTTCCTTACATACTTAAACAAAGTTGAATACAAAAAGACAGAGTGTCTTTCACCTCCCGTGCCCCACCAGTCCAGGGTCTCTTATAAATATTCTGTGATGTCAGGATGCCTCTGCCTACACGTAGCCACAACGATTCTCTGCGGCAGAGATTGAATTTCAATTTAAATGAAAAAAAATAAAGTTAAATTCTATGGTGCACCTCTCTGCCAATCTGATAAGAATACAGATTTTATATTGAGAGGGCATTGCCTAGCAACGGCGCTGGGTCCATAGCGACAAAGTGGCACTGTCGCTGTGATGAGCGTGTGAATGATGAGGTGGTTACATTGTAAACATAGCTGCACGTCACACAAGGTGCCAATAAGAGACAGCAATGCATGGGCGATACCCAAGGATACGCTTCCATAACCTTTAATCGGCTCCATCAGTGTGAACCCATTGGATAGTTTTTCTGCTCTAGTCTCTCTACAAGTCCACCATACAAGACAGCATTACAATCTACAACAATAGCAACACTGCCACCTCCTGGTGCGATCTGATTACTCATCTGATCCAGATGCATCCTAAAGATCCCATATTATGCTTTTTTAGGGCTAATAATTGCATTTTGGGGTACTAATATATCGGGTTATATAAATGTCTACTATATTATATAGGGTTACGTACCTGTATACTAGAAATACCCCTTATCATTAGTCTGTTTTAGATCATATCACTATTCACACCCCAAGAAGTTGTAAACATTGTGGGTAGCCGGGAGGTGCGAATTCTGCACTTCCACACACACGTCACACTATTACAGAAGTAAAGTAAGAGCGCAAACTAGCTTCTCGTTGCCCTTACATATGGATTTGTGCAAAATTGTATTCTACCGCCAGTCACCTGGTGAAACTTGGCTTTAATGTGAGACAGGGATGCAAGCTACGATTGGTAGGGGAGATTAGAAGTCATTTATTTTATACCAAATGATCAAGGTGGGGTCATCTAGGCTGAATCGATAAGGTGCTATACATAAACCTCTGGAAATATTTGCTTGCAAAATACCACAATGGAGATGACCTAAAACAAACAACAAATAAAACACAATTGATCAAGTGTAGACTTCGAATGAAGAATGGAAAGGGGTGAAAGTGCAGAGAGGGTGCCCCAAACTAGGCAAAAACAAAGACAGGCGGGGCTAACGTCAGGACGGCTAGTTGGGTTAGTTAGTGGGAGGCATACCATACCTGGGTCAATGAGAACCTCCTGTGCCCCTACACAGAGACAGACAGGGAGAAAGAATGCAGAGTTCACTCCATGACACTGTTAGCAATGTTAGCAATGTTAGATTGACAAACCACTCCTGCCGCTGGTTGGAGCTCGTAGCTGTGGCGGTGATGTTGGTTGTGGTAGCACTCTCCTTAGTATTAAGGCAACAAGCTGTGCTCGGACGTCATTGATAACTATAAGTATATGTTTACGTCAACGGTATTGATACGTTGCAATCAACTGGCATTTATTGCCCTCTCTGTTGCTGTGGAATTACGCGAGTCAAAGGTACTTTCCAATCAACACAAATGCGTTGTTATTCTTCTTTTTACCATGTGATTATCTATGACTAAACTGTGAGGCTGTTGGCCTGCTTTGTGTTGGAAGCGTCATGTTCTAAAGTCATCCATGGCATAAAAAACGGCAAGCGATTCATTATTAACGCTGTCCAATGTTTTTCATTTGTGGGATTGTTGTTGTACGAGTGTTTAAGCCATTTAATGTCAAATGTTGCAGCAAAGCCACTATATTTTTTGCCACAAGCCACATTCATACAAACGAAAGGGAATAGACAGGTTAGCCAAGACAAGTTTCAGTTGTGGGTTAGTGAAAAAGATTGCCTCACACGTGAGCCGCAAAACAGTCCTGACTAACTCGCAAACGTCAAGACCTCTACCATGAACCCACGGATGAAAGCGAATGTGCAGTAGACGTTTGTGTTATGGTGGCGCTTACCCGGCCTGTGGCGTTTCCCAGCATCTGCCGGCTGGGACTGTTTGGGTTTGCGGGCCCCGGTCTTCCCTGCCGTACCCCCAGGGTAGTGGAAGATGACTGAAGCCGAACACAGGCCCTCTAACGCAGCTATGGGGAGGGGATTATGAGGACAAAACATGGATCAGACTCAGATTGAAACACAATCAACAATCATTATGCAATCCATTGCCTGATGATTGTTTATTTATCTAAAATATTTGCTTTGGAAAAACCACCACGTTATGTTGAGTTTCAGTTTCGATTTGGATATAAGATACAATTAGAAAATGTGAAAAAAGAAAAGGATTACATTCTTCCAAAATAATGCACACCTGCCACCAGCCAATTAAAGATAATTGACCACTTGGCTTGTAAAATTATTCAGGGTTAGATTTTGAAACAATTGCTTGGCCAATCAATTCTTTCCACTGTTTTTTTTTTTACTGTTGCATCCTCTAAGACCTCACAAATGACGTGTGTGGTCATAAAGGATGCGGATAACGTTCCCAGCAGAGGTTGCGTGCCTGAGGGACTCTTGGCGGCCTGCCGGGCATCTAGGTGAGCTGCTGTCCTCCAGACTTACCGCCCAGCCACAGGAAATCGTTGACTCCCCGCAGCAGCTCCACAGCCATGTGGTAGTGCACCAGGGCGTCCTGCAGCATGCCCGCCTGGAGACACAGGTCCCCCACGTGCTTCCTCATGCGGCCCTGGCAGCGCTTCTTATAATGCCTGGCAGAGATGGACACCAGAGATGCACACGTTGTTTTATTTTGTAACAGACTGGAGCCGCCATGAATCCCGATGTGCTTTGTACCGTCTCACCGTTAACACAATGAGTTGGCTCTAACATTGCCACTATTTACACTAGTATACTGGTACGTGCATTTAAAAGGGCAACACGTTATCCAATGAAGTAAAACATTATAAAATATTGAATAATATAAACATATTGATATTAATAATAAGATACTGCATTTTTAAAAAAGGGAAAAAGAACTGGCTTACTGATCAGTTAAATAATTTACACGATTACAAGAACAGCCATGTCACGGTATTATAAAGTTTATTTGAATAATTAGTCTTGGTAGGTTTCCTTCTTTCCCCTGATGTGCGGCTGTTGTTTTTCACAGTGGAGCAGCGCTGCCTTTGTGACATTGTCATCTCTTATCTGACCGGGCGGCTCAGCGGGCCGCAACGGAGGAAGACGTTCACTGTCAAATGAGTCTTATCAGCTACGAGGAAGGACTATGAGCCACGAGGAAAAAGCAACAAGAGGGCAGGGGAACATTAGGGTCATACACTTGTTATCCTAAAACTCAGCAACACAGGGACTGAGGGGCTGGGAGAGGGACACTGTCAAGTGTCCGAGAATGGGAAGGTCAAGTTCAGATATGAAAGCACACTTCGCAACTGACTCTACAATGTGTATAAAAAGGAATATGGTAATCTACATTTTCCAATCTTTTAGGTGATACAGTGCAGTGGTTGTCTAGGTGCCAAAGTCTAGACACCCATGGGTGTCTTAATAGTGAATAACATGGACTGCTGTTTCAGTGCTTAACAACGTTCCTTGATAAGCATTAAGTCAAAATGATCACTAACAACAGCACTTGAACTGTGTCCCATTTCAAAGAAGCAATAAGGATGTGTGTCAAATATATACATATTAATGCAGATTTTCCTCTGTGGGAACTAAACATCAAACAATTATAATAGTTAATGAAGCACTTCAACAAGATGACTCGATAAATACATTGTTGAATCCATCAAATTGACGGTTTAACTATCGGGTTCGTTACTGTGCAAGGCTGAATAATGTACTGTTTCTTCCCCATGAATGAGGATAGTGAGATGTGTGTGTTTGGCATACTGCTTGATCTGACAGGGAAACAAAACCTTCCAAATCCAGGATAGGGAATGTGATGACCTCAGCTGCAGGCACTGGTGCATGTGTTCAGCAAAACCATATGATCATCGCCTCCAAAAGTAATTAACCATCAGAGAGCAGCAGGGATGAACAACACAAAAATTAAAACAAACTGCAAATAGCTACTTAAGCACAGCTTTTCTAACCATATGGTTGCTTAGAGTGTAAAATATGTGTCATCTCAGAAGCTTGAAAG
This sequence comes from Pollachius pollachius, assembly GCF_949987615.1. Taxonomy (NCBI): domain Eukaryota; kingdom Metazoa; phylum Chordata; class Actinopteri; order Gadiformes; family Gadidae; genus Pollachius; species Pollachius pollachius. The sequence goes on along the minus strand of NC_136946.1, from coordinate 18,165,823 downwards.
GAGAAATACCTTTTTGCAGTCGCATTATAGGCTTTCTTCTTTTAAAGATCGATCATTTGGCTTGAAGCTATGAACACATGCACAGCAACAGCACTGGGGCTGGGTGTTTCTTAGGGCAGGAGCTAAAAGCTGATTGGTCCATTACATATGTTAACTCATAGGATGCCTCGTCTTACAGCTCACCTTTTCACACCCAAAAACATACTCACAGGACAGTATGAAAGAAAAAGCAGAGAGACAGATAAACAACCAAGGAGAACAAAGAACCAAAGACAACAGAACAAAAAATGACATTGGAGAGGAAAATAAATCCATGACATACAAACTCAGTTTTCCTTCCACAGGAAGACATCATGTATACCACTAGCAGTGCAGAACTAGAGAATTTCTCAGCCACTTCAAAAGCGTATATTTTTTGCCTTTACATACATGGCCACAACATGGTCCCCGACTCACCTGCTGTCTGTGTCGAGACCCACAAAGTCCTTCTTCTCAAAGGGCACGCAGAGCAGGGGGATCTTGTCCCCGGACTTGTCGGTGGCCCGGTCCAGCCGCTTGGACTCCAGCACGATGAAGATGGACTCCACAAAGTCCTCCACGCGCTTCTCCACGTCCAGGCACTGGTTGAACGCCGGGTAGAAGGCCACGTCCGTGCGCTGCTGCTCGGCGATCTCCCCCTGCAGCCCAAACACCAGGAGGCGCGAGTCGTACAGTGTGGAGCCAAACACCTCCTTCTGGCCATGGAAGCGTTCCGACGTCTGCGGCCACTCCTTGGCCGAGGCGCAGGTGGTGACGGCGATCAGGCCCACCACCTTGCGGTGCGTCTGGAAGTCGCCCCACTCGTTGTTCTCCGGCAGGTAGTGGTGGCGGTAGCGGATGTAGAGTTGCCGCTGGGAGTCCCGCACGCTCACCTGGCTCACGCTGGCGATGCGCTTATAGATGCGGAAGAACTGATCCTCGGGCACAATGCCCACCGGCTGGACCACCACCAGCACCGTCTGGTGGTCCTCCGCACACTGCATGTAGTCTGGGACACTCATCTCCTCATCACTGTGTGAAACGGAAGTACAACTTTGAACGCAGCTCATTATTTTATTATATTCATGTGTTTAGGACTTATTGCCTTTGTCAACAACCTCCAATGACGCAAAGCTGGAGATAAACAAACATGACATGTTTGTTTATCCTTAACCTGTATCAGTCAGTGTTAAACACCATTGACTCTTTTAGAAAAGTTTTTTCTCGAAAGTAAAGAGACTAAGATTTGAAGCAGCAACGATTTTAAATATAATGTATTTTGCAGGTGATCCTATGGTGGTGTGTGTGATTGCCTGCAACAACAGACGTCAGCTGGGCAGTGTGAGACCCAGTGTACCCCATTCGCATCAAAGCTGCACCGATTAAACAGATAAATGGGACAGTACACAGAATGTCCGTGAAGCAAACAAACGGTACAAAAAATAATATTTTAGCAAAAGGTCAGGTTCCCCTTGTCACGCTGTTGTTTTTGTTATTGTTAACTAGCATGCTAAACAGTAGTCTGCCTGGCAGCAAGCGACACCGTTCTGTGACATGATTTTTGACTCATCGTTTAACGACATTACTCGCTAACTGTATACGGTTCTGTGTTACACTACAAAAGCAGTTGAGTGCTACGTACATTGCAAATATCCATAAGCAGGCAAGTTACCTTTAGCAAGCTGTCAAATTAAAGAGCTTCCTTATGTTCCCTTTCTTCTTCTACACAATGACTATGTTTTCAAATAAGAAAACGGCCCCATCTACAGGCGGCAGAAAGTAATGCATGTTAAACCATTAGCTAGCATCTCACTTATGTGTTTGCAGAAACACACCCCTTTTGTTATTGTCGTTGATGATTTTGGTTATCATTATACAGCCTTTCATGTCAAGTCAAGTCAATTGTATTGACCAAGCCCTTAATCACAGTTAAAGTCTGAAAGGGATTTACAGGCAATATAACATATGACTAGGGTTGCCACCTTTCAGAAATGAAAATAAGGGACGCCCACCACGGGCCCGACTCCTGTGGGGCGGGGCACCCGCAACAGTGGTATGTTTTATTTTGTGCTGGTGTTTTTAGTAAAGGGGTGATCAAGAAAGCAATTAGTCATACTTAAAGCTTGAAATGCTTTATTACCAATTAACATTCTCTTATAAAGTGCATGAATGAATGAAATCTCTTTGTGTGGCGTGTGCAACAATGAACTTTTAAAATATAAACTAAATAAACTGAGAACTTCATGTAACTTTTTAAGTGCATAACTATAGGGACTCTCTTTGAACATTTTTACGAAAAAAAAAAACAGTACAAAAAAACAACAAAAACACTTGTAAAAAAGGAAAGTGCAAAACATTACTCCTTCCCTCAAAACTGTTACTTATTTTTCCAGGTGTACTTCTTGTTACTCCTTGCAGCACTGAGTAACTTTGTCTTTCAAAGTGCTGTTGTAAAACTCTGAACAGGACTGCTCAAAGTTGAGAGTGATCAGAAGCTCACTTCTCATGAGCTCTGTGGAGCACCTGTTCCTGCAGTCACTCCATTTGTTGGCCATTCTGGAGAAGATCCTTTCCACATATCCAGTGGATGCTGGGATGCTCAGGATGTGGCTAGTGATAGACAGCATGTTAGGCAGGTCAGCTACTTGAAAGAGAGCCACCCACCTGGCAGCCACACCTTTGGACTTCCATTCATCTTCAGCATCTTCTTTGAGCCTCTTCAGAATGGGTTTTGCTGTGGAGCATTCATCATAAAGTTCATCCCTGTTGCCTTTATGGATGAGGTTGAGCTTGGTTGTCACCCTCTCAATGTCACTAAAGGTCATGGTGCCATGGTGCAGAGAGAGAGGTTGCAGTGAGAACAACCAGTTGTCTTCTGAAAAGTTGAACCATTTCTCAACATATGAGAGTGCTGTGTTGAGAAATGCAGTAAAATCTGCCCTTGCCATGTCTGCATCACGTGGACGGAGACACTGCAGCTTCACTTTAGTTAAGTAGCCATAGAACCGTTCATCTCGTCTGTGTGAGCTTTTGTTTGAAGTTATCCATGATGGAATATAACTCAACACAGGTGGTTTCATCACTCTCCAGCTTCTTTACAACTTCCTCAAAGAGAGAGAGGATATTATAGCAGAAAAGAAGCTAAACCTCCACAATGTCTCCATCTTCCTCAGTTGAGTCCTCACTGAGCTTTAACAATGCTCGAAGTTGTTTGGGACACTCCTCCCCCAGGCTGATGAAGTATGATTTCAGTGCAATCCAGGTTTGCATTAGCCGGGTGATGGCTGGATTAAGGGAGAGCCACCTGGTTGTGACATGTCGCAGAATTTCCTGGAACTCAACATCACAAAACCTACAAAACTCTTTGAGTGATTCTCTTCGTTTGGCAGATGTGGAAAAGAAGGCATAGACCTTCAGCACAACATTTTCCACATCTACAGTGAGCTGGTCAAGAGCATGCTTCACTGTGTTGTGCACAATATGGGGAGGGCAATTTCCTTGCAGCAGATCTTTTTGTTTCTTCTTCAAGTTGGTGAAGACAGAGTTGTGAATTCCATAATTCACATTTGTATTGTCTGCACTAAATGCTGTCACTTGGTCAAACGATAAGCCACATTTGTCAAGCGACTGCTCTATGAGAGCTACAATCCCAGCAGCGGACTCATCTGCATTTTCAATGAAATCCAGCATTTTGTTGGTGACCCCGCATTCTGGACTGAAGTATTGAACAGCAAGGGGGAACATATTCCTGTTGCCTTTATTTGATGCATCTGTCTGAATGGAAAATGGGAGGGGTTTATCTGATGTTAGGGCCTTGAGAACATCAGCCACTGCCTTTGGAGCAAGGAAATCTTTAACCACTGCCTCTGTTCTCCCGATAGTCTTTTTTTTTTTTTTTTACAATTTTTGAATCCGGGAGAATCTCTTGATTCAGTTTATGTGCACAGTCAGCACTGTTGTAGCTGAGGTTGTGTCTGACTGTGTGGTACACCTGTGTCACCTCAGCTGCGGTAACCTAGAGGGGAGGAGTGGGATGACATATTGTTAATTAAATTGAACAGTATTTGTCTGCTGCCTGTCTTATGACTTGAAAGGAAGTCAGGTCATCCAACAGTTAAACCACACTGATAATATAATTTATGTAATGATCACTGAACAAAAATATAAACATTTTGACACAGAATACACAGAAAGCTCTACAAACATTTTTAATCTAGGAAATGTATATATATTAAAGAATAAACGTTTTATTTTAACAAATGTATTTATTTATTTATTAACTTTTAATCCATTAGTATGATTTGTTCTTTAAATGGCCATATATAATATTTAAATTGGCTAATACTACTGTATATTAAATAAATTATCATTCATTCGACTTTAAGAACTCAACATCCTAAACAATTAATCAAACCACAACAGTTTACTAAAATAGGCTCTGCCCATGCACTGCCATCTTCTGGCAAAAGCACAATCAGATAGGAAATCAATCACAACATAATGTCCCATACCGTATCAATCTCAGGAGATGATTGGGGTATCAAAAACTGTGACACTGACGCTTGGGTCTTCTGTGATCTTTCGTGTCTGCAGTGTTGCTCTCCTGTTGCATGCTGTCTGATGTCAGACAGGCCACCGTGCGCCACTGAAAACACTCGCCGACATATTTTACAATTTGCCTTGTAAACATCTCCACTGACGCTGTCCAGCCAAGGATGTGCCTCTTCCCACTCACGTCTGTACTTCTGCAAGCGTTTCCGCTTTTGAGGACGTGGTGGAGTATCGGGTGTAGTGGACATTTTTAAAAGGCGCGGGTTTTGTGAGCAGCACCAGTGTGGGTGTCTGTCGCTAGGCAACCGTGACCACCACACGCATACGCAGACACACAGAGGACCGGAGCGGGTCCTGCGTAGATCCCGCCGCAACAGTTTTGCTGGGCTTGGTATTCCCTGTGTTTTGTTTTTATCATTATTGTTACATTTAGTGTTCGTGTGTGTCACAGACATGTGTATTGGACATTTATGGAAATACAGAACAAATCCCGTCCCGTATTGGTTCAATACGGGACGCAACATTTAATTGCCAAATAAAGGACGATTCCGTATTTTACGGGACGGTTGGCAGCCCTACATATGACCCCTCCTAACCCTAGCCCTTCAAATGGCAAGTAAACTTCCTTTATTGAAAAATAAGAAATCTTGAAAAGGAATTCACAGCGGAGATTCCTCCTTCCACGGATAGTTTGCCAAAACTATTTTCGTGTATGTCTTTTTTTTTTCTCTGGCAGGATATTAGACTGCAAATAAACATGTGTTCCCCCAAAATAAATGATCTGAACAAAACTCAAGGTGGTGCTTTATGCAAAAACAATTTAGTGATTCATCCACCGACATTTTTTAAATCCATGTTTCCATTTGCTTTTTATTTGAGCACCTAGGCTTTGAACCAAACTTGCATCATGTCTCCATAGTACAATGATAAAAACAGAGTTAGGAACAAGCAAGTTATGTTCATATTTTATTCAAATGGTAGTTTATTTAAATTACGTATAACATAACAGACCCACATTGTTCATCCACACTGGAGGAACAGCTTTTTAAATTAAAAGTATACTAAATACTACATTGGATTTGATGATGGTCAATCAATCAAATATCTTAACTTGGGTATCAGGTGGCCAAGAGTGCCAGAGTTAGTTAATAATTGCATTTCTGAACTCTTGAGAATTAAACACCTTTTTTTTTCATATGTTTTTATTTATGTAGCCCATACGTCACATCTCACAATCTTCTTGGAAGACAACAGAAAAGTATTCCCAATTTTCTTAAATTTTTGGCCAAAGGGAAATGGGTCCAACCAGCAAAGGAGGAGGTTAAAACAACTAAAAACAGAGCATACAGGGTATACTGATTACACATAACAGGCAAAAACACAGCTTACTACAATCAACACAACAGTTCATAAACACTGTGTCTGTGAGGACTGCATTGAGTTAAGACCTTGAATAAGTGCCTAAAACAGTGAATTGGAAACGAGTATGGATAGAAAAATACATGGAAGCAAATGCAGGAATGATATGGTACCCAATATGAGGGGAAACCAAACTGAAGACAACACAAAGGTTATTCCGAAAACCCTGTGGAACTTATTCACTAAACTGCCACCTTGGCTAGATTACGATTCAGCTCCCTCACCATGCTAGCATTTAGAACCAAGATGGCCACTAGGGGATAAGGCCTATGCATTGAATAAGCAGCAGAACAGAAAACCTTTGCATTTTCCCCAGTCGACCAGTAGGCCAATATTTTGTTTCTTAAATTCTTCACCCAGGTTTGAAATGTCATAGAACACGGTGCTGCAATTTTTGAATGTGGCTTGACAATGCATAGAAACACATTAATGCATCTTTGGGATGGGTCTGACAGTTACAAAAGCAACCCCAAAAATGTCCAGGTTTTTTTATGAGGGTGCTACAAGTGTTGCAGGTCTCGCTTAAATCACTTTTTTAGTTCAAACAGGCCTTTTTCTTGTCTAAAGGACAGCAGGTCAATAGATTTTTAGCTGTTTAAGTCATCTTAGGAGATATGTGTTGGCAACTGGGCAAAGCCAAGTACTTTGTTGCATCCCTGTGCTGCTGTTTTCCATGATGGATTGCATGCAGCTCTTGTAGAGTAGATTAAGGCCTTGGTACCACTGTGATCCGATCACAATATAACCACAAGTCTAACCAAGGATTAATTCTGATAGCTGATAAAATGGTGGTAACATAATATAACGTGGTAACAATACTGGTCTTTAATCAACATGGGAATGTAAAAAGTCAGAGATGAGATCATTAAGACTATTATTATTTGGTTCAGAATTAGGTCTGGTTCAGAACAAGTAAATAGTTTATGGAAAAGGTTGATGTAATTCTGGGGCTGTCTTACTGCCGACATCCTATTGGGAAGAGATGTTGTATGTGTACAACCAAAAGACTTTTCCCTTTGGCGCGAAGACAAAATAAAAGTCAGAGCAGTCTTAGTCAGCAGAATCCACCAATGCAAGTGTGTGGACGAGCCGCAGTGGTAACATTCTGCTGCTTACTAGACAAGTAACACCATAAACAGGCGGAAAACATTGTCTCCTTTGTTTGGATTTCTGCAGTGAGAAAACCATATATCACACCAGCATTGTGCCTGAAAACAGTGTCATTCAATAGACTCTAGTTCTATAGCGTCCCATGCTGAAGTCCTCGAAAGACACTGACCTAATTACTAACAAAAATAGGTAAGGGTGAGAAATACATTGGTGGCAATGTCACGGATCATTTATAAACAGAATCATGTCATCAGTGATTATAGTTTGAGTCTAATAAGTGCAGCTGATGACTTGGGGCTTGTGATAATGCTATGATTGTATATATCTATATCTATATATATATTTGGCATTTTGTGGCATTGAAGTTGGGAGGGGGAGGAGGGTTGGGAGGGCCAAGCCACAAACATCTGGAGTGGCTTGCGGACCTTTCATGATCGGGCGGGGAGCAGGCCAATGCGGTGAGAGAGGGAGCGCTACCCTCATGCCATCTTCAGAAACTGCTCGACTGTATCAGCTTCTACTGCCTCAGAGAACATCTCGAAGTTCTGTGGAGGAATGGGGAGAATGTGAATCAGAGGGTCGATCTGTGCAGAACCAATCGGAGGGTTAGGATATGTAGAGGAACATTTTGTATGATAAAAGTGTAAGCAAAACGTTTTTTGAAAAAAGGGATCATGTACAGACATCAATGCAGTTTGTAAGTTTTGTTTACCGATATCACTTTACACGTCAGATATGAGTATATTCACATTTTATCAATTAAAACATTGCAGCCTAACGATAGTCATCATTAGTATTAATTAATAAAAACATATTTTTCTCCAAGTTTCTGTGATTTCTAGTCTATGTTTACAAATGTAGTGATGTGTGCTTACTAAGATGGCTGCTAGATAGCTTGGGACGCTGGTGCATACACATATGCCCCACAGACTGGTGCGGAAAGAGGAAATGCTTTATAAAGCATCAACCCTAGGCTGGGATCCTCACCCCGCAGTACTGGTCGTCGTTGAAAAGTTGGGGAGGGACCGCTGTGGGGTTTCCCGCCTTGTTCCTCATTTCATTTCGCACCTCCCCGCCCACCGAGATGTCGATCAACTCAAATTTAATGCTTTTACTCTCAAGGATTCGCATCATCTCTGCCTGTTGGGACTTGACCTGGAAAAACAATATCACTGGGCTAATTAACACATTAGCATGGTACCTGCTACTACATGAAGGACTGAAGGAAATTAGGCAACTTTAAGGAATCTTTGTTGTGCAATTTTGGGTTGCACAATTTCAACGTGTGTTCTCCTTGACAACAGGGTGGGGTTTCTAAGCAGTTGAATGCTAGGATGTGCAAGGGACATTGTATTTGAGTACAACAGTAAATGCCTGGTAAATAGTGTATGCCTGTGCCTTTAACAAAAGTGAGCATATCTGGTTCAAGGTTGATGATTAATAGGCCTGTTATCTTTATGGTTACAGGATTGACTAAATTGGGAGGGGATATTTTTAAAGCAACCCCACCTAGGCGAAGGGCTAGTGGGCAGTTTGAAGCAAAAAGAATGAATCAGTAGTAAACCTTCTCTTGCTTTGTCCTCAACTATGGAATCCACAAAGCCCTAATCGATACCAGATGTCTGGACAGAGACTTGCCGTTTCCTGATTCCTTTAAGACCACTCACTGTACAATTAAAAACAATTAAAATATCTGCTATATTCATTTTATATATATATATAACGTATCCCAGGAAGTTGTATCTTGAATTTTAAAGATCTTCAGAGATCAGGCGATTATACTTAAGGACGACGATGAGCAGGACTAGATAATAAACCACCGATAATAAACCACCTACCTGGCTCGTTAAATAGTGCTTATATAGAAATTATATAGTGTTAAGGGCCACTAAGCTGAGTGGATGACCCTTGTATGACTAACAGTGACACCAACCAGGCGGACACAACCAACTTCAGCACAAGACAGTGGAACGAACCACATGACGGACCCCTCACTTCCGCACAGTCTCTTTCTGTTTTTCTGCACCACCTTAACGTTTTGCTCTCGATACACACCACCAATCACCTTCAGTCCTCTATAGAAATAAGCCTTTAAATATCGAGCATGCACACGTTGGCTGTTGTTTTACCAACTTGATGTATTGTGCATCGCGTGTAGGTTCAGCAGGAGCCCATTAACAGGCAGCCCACTGGGTGTGTCGATTGAACTACACATCGTTCATTTCCACTGAAACACTGAAACCTTAACACCGTCGTTGACCTGCTATGTTCACGACCACTTTACTCACCTCCCGGGAGGCAGTCACAGTGGTGTAGTACAGTTTGATTGCCATAGTTGCCGATCTCGAAAACCCCTTTGAGTATCTTGTGTCGCACAGTTATCTTCCTGTAGAACCCCCCTCAACTCGCCAGCAACTTGATGTTGCTATTGGCTGACCCATTTAAAGAGACAGTGCACCCATTATAATTCGTTCTAAATAAAAGTGCAGGACCTGTTTCGATGGCCGACCTGCCCGGTCGACATTGTTTATTCAGACTTGTCTTAAGACAGGCTTTCCATCGCAACCTGCATGACAGGCCGACATAGCCGCTGCATAGACACTTACAAGTAAGAATAAAGAGAAAAGTAAAGAACACCAAATCCTTAATCAACAAGGACTGCAGGAAGGAATACACCAGCCCCAGTACTGTACAGGCGCCCGTAGTTGTACATCGTGTCACAAAAGCTATCTATTCCGCCATCTACAAAGGACGTTGGCCAAAGCACAGATGCTTTGGACGGAACTGATAACTGGTGATGACAGGCCTTTGCCCTGCCGGATCAGCCTCTAAGATGCTGAGCGACAGTACCCCAGGCCAGCGTCCCGTCTCATCAAACAGTGGTTCCCCCTCCTGCCCAGGTGATGGAGATGAGCTTACAACTGTGCAATGTGGTGTAGAGTTATCTCTTTATGAAAGTATTCAAACATGTGACACAATTTGAGCCAATACAATAATATAAGGTAATCACAAACCTATAACTCTGGTAACCATCCTCGACTATCAAAATAAATAACAATTGGTCCACAGAGAAATATTGGTAAAACAGATATGTAAACAGGTCCAAATCGGTTTAAAGTCCCCAGACACCAATCGGGTTGATATAAATGGCCAGAAAATAATTTTTACACTGAAAAACAAAATTGCAGTCACACATTTTATATATATATAGTAACAACTTTCTCTTTTCTTCGCCAAATGATAATTCCTAAAAGTAGCATTGCACTCCTATAATATTCCATTGAGCCGGAGTTGAACAAGCGACCTAAGGATTTCAGACTCTTTTACTACCATCCGCTCTCACAACTGGGCAATCTAATGTTCAGTTGTTCAATTTAATTTAAGCAACCTATGGATTTCAGACTTTTTTTACTACAGTCCACCGCTGTACCAACTGTGCTATCGAAGGGTGAGTTTGAATGAGTAATTGAGAGAATATCTACTGAATAAACTGGCAACGACTTTCTTTATTTACAATATTAGCCATATCTTCCCCAAATGTAATTCCTCAAAGTGGTTTTGCACTTCTATAAAATTCCTTTGAGCAAGTTTCCGGTATGCTAATGAGACGGTAGGTAGCAAACGAGAGGAGCTCCCAGACAATTGAGCAAAAAAACGGGAAAAAACCCTAATGCTACAACTCAAATTTTTAATAATATAGGTCATTAGTACTTGTCAAAGTGGAAAGGAAAAAGAGAAAAAGAAGAAAGCGGAGAAACAGACGGGAAATATGCACAACGAGGTAGAAGGCGAACAGGTGCTCCGGGCTAGCGCGGAGGTAGCTGTCAATGCCGACCAACCTAGCTGGGTGTCTGAGCTACAGGCTAGCTTACCGACTGGTGTGGACAAGTTACAGGCTACAATGAATATAGCCCAGCAAAGAATGGGCACCAAATTGGACAAAATTGGCAAGTAAATGGAGAAGATGAAGCAAGGGATGGATAGCCTCCGAGAGGAAACTAATAGAAAATTCGAGTCCGTGGACATTGACATGCGGGCGCAAAATAAAGAAATTGAGATCCTAGAAGAACGCACAGTTGAGGTGGAGGAGTGGACAACAGAGGTACAGGACATTCTCACTACTTCACTCAAACATCAAAGTAGGCTACAAGAGAAATTCACTGAATTGGAAGGGAGGTCAAGGCAGTGTTGGCGCTAAGGTGGGGCATTTGGGGGCCATGCCCCCCCTAGCGGTCATTAATGCCCCTCCTACCACAGGTCATTATTTTATTTATTTTCCCGATAATGACCGGCGTTCTATACATTATCCCTTACATATTAAATGTGAAAACTGTAACTTAAATGAAATGAAATAAATTAACGGGGAAATCGCATCATTTTGATTGTGCATGCATAGCAGGTTAGGCTTGGTCAATGCTCATTGGTTGCTGAGTAAACTTGTTACATTTGATTTCAACATAACATTGTTGAGCTGCAGCACGCAGCCGCAGAACCCTGGTATTAATCGAAAATTACAGTTGGTCCTCCTTTCAGACGAAAGTTAGCCTTATTAGCTAATTATCACCAAAAATGGATTCACGAAAATGGCTTAGACAACCTCCTGCTCCTCCTCAGCCAGTAGCAGACTGTGACACTCCAGCCACCACCACTAGTACAGCCACGATCTCTGACAGCCGAGCTGGCCCTTCTGCTAACGCAAGCTCCGGACAACCGCCAACGGACTTAGCCCACGCAGCCATAGAGCAACGATCTACAGGCCCGCCAAGTCAGCGGAAAGCAGTCGATGATCTCGGGACTGACAGGCCTGTCCAAACTATGTTAAAACAGTATCCTGTAACTGTTTACAATGGTAAGGGGAGATCATTTGTTGATAAATGGTTTCGCAACAGAGAGTGGTTGGAGTACAGTGTCAAGGCAGACGCAGCAGTTGTTTTTTGCCGTCGGATGTTCAGGATCACTTGAAAATCTGGAACATTGGATGCCTTCGCGAGTGTGGTCTATCATAACTGGAAACAAGCTATGGCCAAAGACCGTGGATTTCACCAACATGAAACTTCGAAGGACCACATGTCTTGCTATGCAATGTGAAAGGAGAGGGAGATGCGTCGCAATACAGGGAATGAGGTATCAACCCTTTTCAATACAGACCAACTAAGGAGAAACCGGTATTATGTGGGCTCACTAATAGATGTTGTTGGGTTCTTGGTGGAAAACCAGTTGCTGCTACGTGGGAAGATTGATGCTTTTGATGACATGTCGGAGGGGGGGTCTGGACTTTTCCTTTCCATGCTTTCTTACACCATCCAAAAGGATCCTGAATTGGCTAATGTGGTGAAGACTATCCCTTATAATGTCACTTACACCTGTCATGATATACAAAATGAACTTATAAGAACACTAAGTGATGTGGTAACAGAGTCTATAGTGGAGGAAGTTGGTGACTCCTATTACACTTTGAAAGTTGATGGAACGCGTGACCCCACAGGATGTGAAAACATATCAATTGTGCTTTGGTTTGTGAATGAGTCTTACGAAGATACAGAGCGTCTACTGTGCATCGCTACGGCTCAGAAAGGGGACACACAGACATTACCTGACACTGTTCTGACTGAGCTAAACAGGGTTGGCCTGGATTGCGCAAAAATTCTGAGTCAGGTATATGATGGAGCTTTGGTTATGTCTGGGAAACGTGGTGGTGTTCAGACAATTCTAAAGGAGAGACTTGGACGTGAGATACCATACGTGCACTGCCTCAACCATCAGTTGCATTTGTTTGTGGTGCAGGGACCGCGATTTTGGAGTTTTTTGAGGTGTGCAGTTCCCTCTACAAATTCTGTAGGAAGCCAACGGTTGCTATGCATTATAAAGGCGCGCATCTTAAACGTCTTCTGGAGCAGAGATGGACAGGGCATCTTGCAACTGTCTCAGTCATTCTTAAGTCATTTAATGACATGAAGTAGATTCTGACCGATGCTGACACTGTGCTGGACTATGGCCTAGACACGAGAATGGAAGCTACAGGCCTGCTGCACGAGGTATCTGAGCCAAGTTTCGTGTTCCTTGCCAATGTAACCCACAGAGACCTTGCTCTATTGGACCCACCGAACAAGCTTCTCCAGAGAGAGGACACTGACCTGTTGACGGGTTTAAGCGTTATGGCGAGTGCAACAGCATGTGTTAAAAAACTCTGTTGTGATGAAGAGTTTAGGAAGGTGCTGGATACTGTCACGGCCACCAGCGAGTCACTGAGACCCGGGCCCAAACGGAGACGCAGAGCACACGAATGGATGGTTACATCGTTATGGGGCCTACAGGAGCACACAGAGACAGAGGTGATGAGGACTTGAAGACTGAACTTCGGAGATCGTACTACGACGCCATTGATTCGGTGGTCGGGGAAAGGGAGCGTAGATTCAACGAGCGCAACTCACAACTGGCAAGTGCACTTGCAGCACTAAATCCAGAGGCCGATAACTTCCTTGATGTGAAAGCTGTGCAGCATATTCTCGACCTGTCACAATCGATTATAATTGACGCTGAGTTTAAAGTTGCTAAAAAGTTTTTAATGTCACAAAAGCAAGCAATGGATGGAGACTGGACCATACAGCACATCATCTCAGCGTACCACAACCAACTGATTGCCATGCCCAGTGTGCTGACTGCTTTCAAACATGCATTAACATTCGGCGCATCCCCAGCAATGTGTGAGAATTCGTTCTACACTCTGAAAAATGTTTTTTCGGAACACAGACGCAGAATGCTACACGAGAGAAAGGCCAGGTTGTTGCAGCTTGCATTCGAGAAAGACTTGACATGCAAATGCACAAGTGAATGGAAGGACACAGTACTGAGACGTTTCAGCAGCAGTACTCGTCGCCTGCAACTCTTCTGAGGGTAACACGTTTGTTTATTTATTTCACTTCTTGAAGCCAGCCCTGGCTTTCATTATAAGGCCTACTAAGCAGGTCAAATGTGAATTACTGTTTTCTGGGTCTATCTGCATTTGTGTTTTATAGGTAAATACCACACACACGCACACACATGCACACTTTTTTTTTATTATTAATATTTATTTTTTGTTCTTCTGGTTGTTCATAATTTCCATGAATTCCTGCCTGGAATTTCTGCTTTTGTGATTCATTCCTAAAATGTTTGCCGGTTGTTAATTTATTTCAGTTCTTGAAGCCAGCCCTGGCTTTCATTATAAGGCCTACTAAGCAGGTAAATTGTTGATTAATGTTTACTTGGTCTATCTATTTGTGTTAAATACGCTACCACCTGGCTGCCTGTATGGCATTGTATCATTTCTGCCTGGTGCGTGGCTTGTCCAAAAGGCTACTTGCTGCCTGAATGCATGCCTTCTGTCAGCGGTGCTGTTCTGTTATATGTTGTCCAGGGGTGTTTTTGATTAATCTGGAGGCTGTTCTCTAAGGTTCATAAACAGTGGCAGGCCTACTTAATGTTTTTTTGGAGGTAATAAACTGTTGAGAGGTGAATAACTATTTCTGACATAGCAGAGGTGGTTAAACTGCATTTATTTGCGTTTAGCATCCACAACAGCCCTCCCCCTTTTTTTTTTCTTTGTGTGTGTCGCTGCGTAAACTGTGTGGATAGGGCTACTACCACATAGCCTCGACAGCAACAAGAAAAACATATTGTTGCTAATGATAATTAATAATTAGCCTAATATTAATAAAGAAAAAAGTGTTTTGTTTTTGATAGCATTTCTGCTGTGTTTGACTATGAGGTTGCCACTGCGTTAAAATATTTCTCAAACGGCAGTGCCCCCCCCCGCTGGCGACCCATGCCCCTCCAGTAGATCTGCTCTGGAGCCGACTCGGGGTCAAGGAGAAGCAATATTTGAATCGGGGGGCTGAAGGAAGGGGTTGAGGTAGTCATGATCGCCGCCATAACATAAAATAACATATCGTAACTGCCGAATGCCTTGGAAGTTCAAGTTCTGATTGTTAAAATTTGAATGGCCGACACATTCAAATCATCATACTTTTAAGGACGGGAAAGTTTTATTTTTGTATCAACTTTATAACTCTGTTTTTACTGGGTCTATTTACATGAAACATATAACATAAAAGACTGGCATAGAGATTGAAGCAAAACAAAATAACCACAAACAAGTTCCTTTATTTTTCTTGTCATGGTCTGTTATATCAATCCAGTCTCTTCAATATGGGTACAGATCGCACAGTTTTACAATTTCAAAATGCGTGCAGTACATACGCCAGATGCCAATTTCGCGTGCATGTGATACTCAAAACCCAGCATTAACTTCTGTGGAGGTCAGATGCGTACACATACCACGCATCACTTTATACCCATACCAACGACACCAGCGAGGCATGCTGCGTTCCATTGTACTCAGAACTCGGCCAGAGGTGCTGAAATGCTCCAGAACACATCTGGATCCATGGCCAAAGAGACTTATATCACCCCCCCCCCCCCCCCCCTTTCCATATATACTATGGCAGAATAAAGAAGTACAGTCCTCCACTCTACCAACTGACATATCAAAGGTTGAATGGTCAGCAGTAATTGAGGGAATATCTAAATATATGTATTGGTAACGACTTTCTTTGAATAACTCTCGAAATGATAATTCCTAAAAGTAGTTTTGCACCTCTATAATATCCATTCGAGCCGGAGTTGAACCAGTGAACTAAGGATTTCACACTATTTGCTACAGCCCTCCCCTCTACTACCTGAGCTATCGAAGGTTGATTTCTGTTCAGTACTTGCGATAATATCTAAATATAAACTTGCAACAACTTACTCTCATGCAATGTTGGCCATTTCTTCCCCAAATGTTAATTCCTCAAAGCAGTTTTGCACTTCTATAATATTCCTTTGAGCCGCAGTTGACCAGCAAACAAATGTTTTCAGACTCTTTTTACTACAGTCCTCCGCTCTACCAACTGAGATATCGAAGGTTGAATTTTAAAGAATAATTGAGAGAATATCTAAATATAAACTGCCAACGACTTTCTCGCATGCAATATTGGCAATTTCATCAAGAAATGAGACGTCCTCAAAGTGGTTTTGCATCTCTATAAAATTTCTTTGAGCCGGAGTTGAACCAGCGCCCTAAGGATTTCAGACTCTTTTCACTACAGCCCAACGCTCTACTACCTGAGCTATCGAACAGTGAGTGCTACTAAGTAATTGCGATAATATCTAAATGTAAACTTGCAACGACTTTCTCTCATGCAATTTTGGCCATTTCGTCACGAAATGGTACGTCCTCAAAGTGGATTTGCAGCTCTATAAAATTCCTTCGAGCCGGAGTTGAACCAGCGACCTAAGAAATACAGACTCTTTTCACTACAGTGCTCCGCTCTACCAACTCAGCTATCGAAGGTTCAATGTGTCTGTTTGATTGAGACAACATCTACTCGATATACTGAAGTTGAACCAGTGACCTAAAGATTTCAGACTCTTTTCACCATATCCCTCTGCTCTACTACCTGAGCTAGCGAAGGTTGAATGTGCCTGTGTGATTGAGAGAACATCTACTCAATATACTGGAAACGACTTTCTCTCATTGAATATTTGCCATTTCTTCACCAAATGTTAATTCCTCAAAGTAGTTTTGCACTTCTATAAAATTACTTTGCGCCAGAGTTGAAACATCAAATTAATGATTTCAGATTCTCCTCACTACAACCCTCCGCTCTACCAACTGAGCTATAGAATTTGACTATTGTTGAGTACTTGTGAGAATATGTACTAGATAACAAGCAACGACATTGTCTTTTGCAATATTTGCCATTTCATCACGAAATGATACGTCCTCAAAGTGGTTTTGCACCTCTGTAAAATTCCATCGAGCCGGAGTTGAACCAGTGACCTAAAGATTTCAGACTCTTTTCACCACATCCCTCCGCTCTACTACCTGAGCTAGCGAGGGTTGAATTTTTATAAGTAATTGCGATAATATCTAAATGTAAACTTGCAAGGACTTTCTCTCATGCAATGTTGGCCATTTCATCACGAAATGGTACGGCCTCAAAGTGGTTTTGCACCTCTATAAAATTCCTTCTAGCAGGAGATGAACCAGCGACCTAAGGATTTCAGACTCTTTTCACTACAGTCCTCCTCTCTACCAACTGAGCTATCGAAGGTTGAATGTGTCTGTAGAATTGAGGGACCATCTACTTAATATACTGGAAACGACATTCTCTCATTGAATATTTGCCATTTCTTCACTAAATTTTAATTCCTCAAAGTAGTTTTGCACTTCTATAAAATTACTTTGCGCCAGAGTTGAAACAGCAAATTAATGATTTCAGACTCTTCTCACTACAACCCTCCGCTCTACCAACTGAGCTATAGAATGTTGACTATAGTTGAGTACTTGTGAGAATATGTACTAGACAAACTAGCAAGGACATTGTCTTTTGCAATGTTTGCCATTTCATCACAAAAGGATACGTCCTCAAAGTGGTTTTGCACCTCTGTAAAATTCCATCGATCCGGAGTTGAACCAGTGACCTAAAGAATTCAGACTCTTTTCACCACATCCCTCCGCTCTACTACCTGCGCTATCGAAGGTTGATTTTGTCTGTTTGATTGAGAGAACATCTACTCGATATACTGGAGACGACTTTCTCTCATTGAATATTTGCCATTTCTTCACTAAATGTTAATTCCTCAAAGTAGTTCTGCACTTCTATATAATTACTTCGCACCATAGTTGAAACAGCAAATGAATGACTTCAGACTCCCCTCACTACAACCCTCCGCTCTACCAACTGAGCTATAGAATGTTGACTATAGTTGAGCACTTGTGAGAATATGTACTAGATAAACTAGCAACGACATTGTCTTTTGCAATATTTGCCATTTCATCACGAAATGATACGTCCTCAAAGTGGTTTTGCACCTCTATAAAATTCCTTCGAACCAGCGACCTAAGGATTTCAGACTCTTTCCACTACAGTCCTCCGCTCTACCAACTGAGCTATCGAAGGTTGAATGTGTCTGTGTGATTAAGAGAACATCTACTCGATATACTGGAAACGACTTTCTCTCATTGAATATTTGCCATTTCTTCACTAAATGTTAATTCCTGAAATTAGTTTTGCACTTCTATAAAATTACTTCGCGCCAGAGTGGAAACAGCAAATGAATGACTTCAGACTCTCCTCACTACAACCCTCCGCTCTACCAACTGAGCTATAGAATGTTGACTATAGTTGAGTACTTGTGAGAATATGTACTAGATAAACTAGCAACGACATTGTCTTTTGCAATATTTGCCATTTCATCACGAAATGATACATCCTCAAAGTGGTTTTGCACCTCTATAAAATTCTTTCGAGCCGGAGTTGAACCAGCGACCTAAGGATTTCAGACACTTTTCACTACAGTCCTCCGCTCTACCAACTGAGCTATCTAAGGTTGAATGTTTCTGTATAATTCAGGGACCATCTACTTAATATACTGGAAACGACATTCTCTCATTGAATATTTGCCATTTCATCACGAAATGATACGTCCTCAAAGTGGTTTTGCACCTCTATAAAATTCCTTCGAGCCGGAGTTGAACCAGCGACCTAAGGATTTCAGACTCTTTCCACTACAGTCCTCCGCTCTACCAACTGAGCTATCGGAGGTTGAATGTGTCTGTGTGATTAAGAGAACATCTACTCGATATACTGGAAACGACATTCTCTCATTGAATATTTGCCATTTCTTCACAAAATCTAAATTCCTCAAAGTAGTTCTGCACTTCTATATAATTACTTCGCGCCAGAGTTGAAACAGCAAATGAATGACTTCAGACTCTCCTCACTACAACCCTCCGCTCTACCAACTGAGCTATAGAATGTTGACTATAGTTGAGCACTTGTGAGAATATGTACTAGATAAACTAGCAACGACATTGTCTTTTGCAATATTTGCCATTTCATCACGAAATGATACGTCCTCAAAGTGGTTTTGCACCTCTGTGTCTCTGTGTGTGTCTGTGTGATTAAGAGAACATCTACTCGATATACTGGAGACGACTTTCTCTCATTGAATATTTGCCATTTCTTCACTAAATGTTAATTCCTCAAAGTAGTTCTGCACTTCTATAAAATTACTTGACACCATAGTTGAAACAGCAAATGAATGACTTCAGACTCTCCTCACTACAACCCTCCGCTCTACCAACTGAGCTATAGAATGTTGACTATAGTTGCGTACTTGTGAGAATATGTACTAGATAAACTAGCAACGACATTGTCTTTTGCAATATTTGCCATTTCATCACGAAATGATACGTCCTCAAAGTGGTTTTGCACCTCCATAAAATTCCTTCGAGCCGGAGTTGAACCAGCGACCTAAGGATTTCAGATTCTTTCCACTACAGTCCTCCGCTCTACGAACTGAGCTATCGAAGGTTAAAAGTGTCTGTGTGATTAAGAGAACATCTACTCGATATACTGGAAACGACTTTCTCTAATTGAATATTTGCCATTTCTTCACAAAATGTTAATTCCTCAAAGTAGTTCTGCACTTCTATAAAATTACTTCGCGCCAGAGTTGAAACAGCAAATGAATTACTTCAGACTCTCCTCATTACAACCCTCCGCTCTACCAACTGAGCTATAGAATGTTGACTATAGTTGAGCACTTGTGAGAATATGTACTAGATAAACTAGCAACGACATTGTCTTTTGCAATATTTGCCGTTTCATCACGAAATGATACGTCCTCAAAGTGGTTTTGCACCTCTATAAAATTCCTTCGAGATGAACCAGCGACCTAAGGATTTCAGCCTCTTTTCACTACAGTCCTCCGCTCTACCAACTGAGCTATCGAAGGTTGAATGTGTACGTGTGATTAAGAGAACATCTACTCGATATACTGGAAACGACTTTCTCTCATTGAATATTTGCCATTTCTTCACTAAATGTTAATTCCTCAAAGTAGTTTTGCACTTCTATAAAATTACTTTGCGCCAGAGTGGAAACAGCAAATGAATGACTTCAGACTCTCCTCACTACAACCCTCCGCTCTACCAACTGAGCTATAGAATGTTGACTATAGTTGAGTACTTGTGAGAATATGTACTAGATAAACTAGCAACGACATTGTCTTTTGCAATATTTGCCATTTCATCACGAAATGATACGTCCTCAAAGTGGTTTTGCACCTCTATAAAATTCCTTCGAGCCGGAGTTGAACCAGCGACCTAAGGATTTCAGACTCTTTCCACTACATTCCTCCGCTCTACCATCTGAGCTATCGAAGGTTGAATGTGTCTGTATAATTCAGGGAGCATCTACTTAATATACTGGAAACGACATTCTCTCATTGAATATTTGCCATTTCTTCACAAAATCTAAATTCCTCAAAGTAGTTCTGCACTTCTATATAATTACTTCGCGCCAGAGTTGAAACAGCAAATGAATGACTTCAGACTCTCCTCACTACAACCCTCCGCTCTACCAAGTGAGCTATAGAATGTTGACTATAGTTGAGCACTTGTGAGAATATGTACTAGATAAACTAGCAACGACATTGTCTTTTGCAATATTTGCCATTTCATCACGAAATGATACGTCCTCAAAGTGGTTTTGCACCTCTGTGTCTCTGTGTGTGTCTGTGTGATTAAGAGAACATCTACTCGATATACTGGAGACGACTTTCTCTCATTGAATATTTGCCATTTCTTCACTAAATGTTAATTCCTCAAAGTAGTTCTGCACTTCTATAAAATTACTTCACACCATAGTTGAAACAGCAAATGAATGACTTCAGACTCTCCTCAATACAACCCTCCGCTCTACCAACTGAGCTATAGAATGTTGACTATAGTTGCGTACTTGTGAGAATATGTACTAGATAAACTAGCAACGACATTGTCTTTTGCAATATTTGCCATTTCATCACGAAATGATACGTCCTCAAAGTGGTTTTGCACCTCTATAAAATTCCTTCGAGCCGGAGTTGAACCAGCGACCTAAGGATTTCAGATTCTTTCCACTACAGTCCTCCGCTCTACCAACTGAGCTATCGAAGGTTGAATATGTCTGTGTGAATAAGAGAACATCTACTCGATATACTGGAGACGACTTTCTCTCATTGAATATTTGCCATTTCTTCACAAAATGTTAATTCCTCAAAGTAGTTCTGCAGTTCTATATAATTACTTCGCACCATAGTTGAAACAGCAAATGAACGACTTCAGACTCTCCTCACTACAACCCTCCGCTCTACCATCTGAGCTATAGAATGTTGACTATAGTTGAGTACTTGTGAGAATATGTACTAGATAAACTAGCAACGACATTGTCTTTTGCAATATTTGCCATTTCATCACGAAATGATACGTCCTCAAAGTGGTTTTGCACCTCTGTAAAATTCCATCGAGCCGGAGTTGAACCAGTGACCTAAAGATTTCAGACTCTTTTCACCACATCCCTCCGCTCTACTACCTGAGCTAGCGAGGGTTGAATTTTTATAAGTAATTGCGATAATATCTAAATGTAAACTTGCAAGGACTTTCTCTCATGCAATGTTGGCCATTTCATCACGAAATGGTACGGCCTCAAAGTGGTTTTGCACCTCTATAAAATTCCTTCTAGCAGGAGATGAACCAGCGACCTAAGGATTTCAGACTCTTTTCACTACAGTCCTCCTCTCTACCAACTGAGCTATCGAAGGTTGAATGTGTCTGTAGAATTGAGGGACCATCTACTTAATATACTGGAAACGACATTCTCTCATTGAATATTTGCCATTTCTTCACTAAATTTTAATTCCTCAAAGTAGTTTTGCACTTCTATAAAATTACTTTGCGCCAGAGTTGAAACAGCAAATTAATGATTTCAGACTCTTCTCACTACAACCCTCCGCTCTACCAACTGAGCTATAGAATGTTGACTATAGTTGAGTACTTGTGAGAATATGTACTAGACAAACTAGCAAGGACATTGTCTTTTGCAATGTTTGCCATTTCATCACAAAAGGATACGTCCTCAAAGTGGTTTTGCACCTCTGTAAAATTCCATCGATCCGGAGTTGAACCAGTGACCTAAAGAATTCAGACTCTTTTCACCACATCCCTCCGCTCTACTACCTGAGCTATCAAAGGTTGATTTTGTCTGTTTGATTGAGAGAACATCTACTCGATATACTGGAGACGACTTTCTCTCATTGAATATTTGCCATTTCTTCACTAAATGTTAATTCCTCAAAGTAGTTCTGCACTTCTATATAATTACTTCGCACCATAGTTGAAACAGCAAATGAATGACTTCAGACTCCCCTCACTACAACCCTCCGCTCTACCAACTGAGCTATAGAATGTTGACTATAGTTGCGTACTTGTGAGAATATGTACTAGATAAACTAGCAACGACATTGTCTTTTGCAATATTTGCCATTTCATCACGAAATGATACGTCCTCAAAGTGGTTTTGCACCTCTATAAAATTCCTTCGAACCAGCGACCTAAGGATTTCAGACTCTTTCCACTACAGTCCTCCGCTCTACCAACTGAGCTATCGAAGGTTGAATGTGTCTGTGTGATTAAGAGAACATCTACTCGATATACTGGAAACGACTTTCTCTCATTGAATATTTGCCATTTCTTCACTAAATGTTAATTCCTGAAAGTAGTTTTGCACTTCTATAAAATTACTTCGCGCCAGAGTGGAAACAGCAAATGAATGACTTCAGACTCTCCTCACTACAACCCTCCGCTCTACCAACTGAGCTATAGAATGTTGACTATAGTTGAGTACTTGTGAGAATATGTACTAGATAAACTAGCAACGACATTGTCTTTTGCAATATTTGCCATTTCATCACGAAATGATACGTCCTCAAAGTGGTTTTGCACCTCTATAAAATTCTTTCGAGCCGGAGTTGAACCAGCGACCTAAGGATTTCAGACACATTTCACTACAGTCCTCCGCTCTACCAACTGAGCTATCTAAGGTTGAATGTTTCTGTATAATTCAGGGAGCATCTACTTAATATACTGGAAACGACATTCTCTCATTGAATATTTGCCATTTCATCACGAAATGATACGTCCTCAAAGTGGTTTTGCACCTCTATAAAATTCCTTCGAGCCGGAGTTGAACCAGCGACCTAAGGATTTCAGACTCTTTCCACTACAGTCCTCCGCTCTACCAACTGAGCTATCGAAGGTTGAATGTGTCTGTGTGATTAAGAGAACATCTACTCGATATACTGGAAACGACTTTCTCTCATTGAATATTTGCCATTTCTTCACTAAATGTTAATTCCTCAAAGTAATTTTGCACTTCTATAAAATTACTTCGCGCCAGAGTTGAAACAGCAAATGAATGACTTCAGACTCTCCTCACTACAACCCTCCGCTCTACCAACTGAGCTATAGAATGTTGACTATAGTTGAGTACTTGTGAGAATATGTACTAGATAAACTAGCAACGACATTGTCTTTTGCAATATTTGCCATTTCATCACGAAATGATACGTCCTCAAAGTGGTTTTGCACCTCTATAAAATTCCTTCGAGCCGGAGTTGAACCAGCGACCTAAGGATTTCAGACTCTTTCCACTACAGTCCTCCGCTCTACCAACTGAGCTATCGAAGGTTGAATGTGTCTGTATAATTCAGGGAGCATCTACTTAATATACTGGAAACGACATTCTCTCATTGAATATTTGCCATTTCTTCACAAAATCTAAATTCCTCAAAGTAGTTCTGCACTTCTATATAATTACTTCGCGCCAGAGTTGAAACAGCAAATGAATGACTTCAGACTCTCCTCACTACAACCCTCCGCTCTACCAACTGAGCTATAGAATGTTGACTATAGTTGAGCACTTGTGAGAATATGTACTAGATAAACTAGCAACGACATTGTCTTTTGCAATATTTGCCATTTCATCACGAAATGATACGTCCTCAAAGTGGTTTTGCACCTCTGTGTCTCTGTGTGTGTCTGTGTGATTAAGAGAACATCTACTCGATATACTGGAGACGACTTTCTCTCATTGAATATTTGCCATTTCTTCACTAAATGTTAATTCCTCAAAGTAGTTCTGCACTTCTATAAAATTACTTGACACCATAGTTGAAACAGCAAATGAATGACTTCAGACTCTCCTCACTACAACCCTCCGCTCTACCAACTGAGCTATAGAATGTTGACTATAGTTGCGTACTTGTGAGAATATGTACTAGATAAACTAGCAACGACATTGTCTTTTGCAATATTTGCCATTTCATCACGAAATGATACGTCCTCAAAGTGGTTTTGCACCTCTATAAAATTCCTTCGAGCCGGAGTTGAACCAGCGACCTAAGGATTTCAGATTCTTTCCACTACAGTCCTGCGCTCTACGAACTGAGCTATCGAAGGTTGAATATGTCTGTGTGAATAAGAGAACATCTACTCGATATACTGGAGACGACTTTCTCTCATTGAATATTTGCCATTTCTTCACAAAATGTTAATTCCTCAAAGTAGTTCTGCACTTCTATAAAATTACTTCGCGCCAGAGTTGAAACAGCAAATGAATTACTTCAGACTCTCCTCATTACAACCCTCCGCTCTACCAACTGAGCTATAGAATGTTGACTATAGTTGAGCACTTGTGAGAATATGTACTAGATAAACTAGCAACGACATTGTCTTTTGCAATATTTGCCATTTCATCACGAAATGATACGTCCTCAAAGTGGTTTTGCACCTCTATAAAATTCCTTCGAGATGAACCAGCGACCTAAGGATTTCAGCCTCTTTTCACTACAGTCCTCCGCTCTACCAACTGAGCTATCGAAGGTTGAATGTGTACGTGTGATTAAGAGAACATCTACTCGATATACTGGAAACGACTTTCTCTCATTGAATATTTGCCATTTCTTCACTAAATGTTAATTCCTCAAAGTAGTTTTGCACTTCTATAAAATTACTTTGCGCCAGAGTGGAAACAGCAAATGAATGACTTCAGACTCTCCTCACTACAACCCTCCGCTCTACCAACTGAGCTATAGAATGTTGACTATAGTTGAGTACTTGTGAGAATATGTACTAGATAAACTAGCAACGACATTGTCTTTTGCAATATTTGCCATTTCATCACGAAATGATACGTCCTCAAAGTGGTTTTGCACCTCTATAAAATTCCTTCGAGCCGGAGTTGAACCAGCGACCTAAGGATTTCAGACTCTTTCCACTACAGTCCTCCGCTCTACCATCTGAGCTATCGAAGGTTGAATGTGTCTGTATAATTCAGGGAGCATCTACTTAATATACTGGAAACGACATTCTCTCATTGAATATTTGCCATTTCTTCACAAAATCTAAATTCCTCAAAGTAGTTCTGCACTTCTATATAATTACTTCGCGCCAGAGTTGAAACAGCAAATGAATGACTTCAGACTCTCCTCACTACAACCCTCCGCTCTACCAACTGAGCTATAGAATGTTGACTATAGTTGAGCACTTGTGAGAATATGTACTAGATAAACTAGCAACGACATTGTCTTTTGCAATATTTGCCATTTCATCACGAAATGATACGTCCTCAAAGTGGTTTTGCACCTCTGTGTCTCTGTGTGTGTCTGTGTGATTAAGAGAACATCTACTCGATATACTGGAGACGACTTTCTCTCATTGAATATTTGCCATTTCTTCACTAAATGTTAATTCCTCAAAGTAGTTCTGCACTTCTATAAAATTACTTCACACCATAGTTGAAACAGCAAATGAATGACTTCAGACTCTCCTCACTACAACCCTCCGCTCTACCAACTGAGCTATAGAATGTTGACTATAGTTGCGTACTTGTGAGAATATGTACTAGATAAACTAGCAACGACATTGTCTTTTGCAATATTTGCCATTTCATCACGAAATGATACGTCCTCAAAGTGGTTTTGCACCTCTATAAAATTCCTTCGAGCCGGAGTTGAACCAGCGACCTAAGGATTTCAGATTCTTTCCACTACAGTCCTCCGCTCTACCAACTGAGCTATCGAAGGTTGAATATGTCTGTGTGAATAAGAGAACATCTACTCGATATACTGGAGACGACTTTCTCTCATTGAATATTTGCCATTTCTTCACA
Organism: Pollachius pollachius; assembly: GCF_949987615.1. Taxonomy (NCBI): domain Eukaryota; kingdom Metazoa; phylum Chordata; class Actinopteri; order Gadiformes; family Gadidae; genus Pollachius; species Pollachius pollachius. The sequence continues at coordinate 18,139,649 of NC_136946.1, read as the reverse complement.
AAATGTTAATTCCTCAAAGTAGTTCTGCACTTCTATAAAATTACTTCGCGCCAGAGTTGAAACAGCAAATGAATTACTTCAGACTCTCCTCATTACAACCCTCCGCTCTACCAACTGAGCTATAGAATGTTGACTATAGTTGAGCACTTGTGAGAATATGTACTAGATAAACTAGCAACGACATTGTCTTTTGCAATATTTGCCATTTCATCACGAAATGATACGTCCTCAAAGTGGTTTTGCACCTCTATAAAATTCCTTCGAGATGAACCAGCGACCTAAGGATTTCAGCCTCTTTTCACTACAGTCCTCCGCTCTACCAACTGAGCTATCGAAGGTTGAATGTGTACGTGTGATTAAGAGAACATCTACTCGATATACTGGAAACGACTTTCTCTCATTGAATATTTGCCATTTCTTCACTAAATGTTAATTCCTCAAAGTAGTTTTGCACTTCTATAAAATTACTTTGCGCCAGAGTGGAAACAGCAAATGAATGACTTCAGACTCTCCTCACTACAACCCTCCGCTCTACCAACTGAGCTATAGAATGTTGACTATAGTTGAGTACTTGTGAGAATATGTACTAGATAAACTAGCAACGACATTGTCTTTTGCAATATTTGCCATTTCATCACGAAATGATACGTCCTCAAAGTGGTTTTGCACCTCTATAAAATTCCTTCGAGCCGGAGTTGAACCAGCGACCTAAGGATTTCAGACTCTTTCCACTACAGTCCTCCGCTCTACCATCTGAGCTATCGAAGGTTGAATGTGTCTGTATAATTCAGGGAACATCTACTTAATATACTGGAAACGACATTCTCTCATTGAATATTTGCCATTTCTTCACAAAATCTAAATTCCTCAAAGTAGTTCTGCACTTCTATATAATTACTTCGCGCCAGAGTTGAAACAGCAAATGAATGACTTCAGACTCTCCTCACTACAACCCTCCGCTCTACCAACTGAGCTATAGAATGTTGACTATAGTTGAGCACTTGTGAGAATATGTACTAGATAAACTAGCAACGACATTGTCTTTTGCAATATTTGCCATTTCATCACGAAATGATACGTCCTCAAAGTGGTTTTGCACCTCTGTGTCTCTGTGTGTGTCTGTGTGATTAAGAGAACATCTACTCGATATACTGGAAACGAATTTCTCTCATTGAATATTTGCCATTTCTTCACTAAATGTTAATTCCTCAAAGTAGTTCTGCACTTCTATATAATTACTTCGCGCCAGAGTTGAAACAGCAAATTAATGATTTCAGACTCTTCTCACTACAACCCTCCGATCTACCAACCGAGCTATAGAATGTTGACAATAGTTGGGTACTTGTGAGAATATGTACTAGATAAACTAGCAACGACATTGTCTTTTGCAATATTTGCCATTTCATCACGAAATGATACGTCCTCAAAGTGGTTTTGCACCTCTATAAAATTCCTTCCAGCCGGAGTTGAACCAGCGACCTAAGGATTTCAGACTCTTTCCACTACAGTCCTCCGCTCTACCAACTGAGCTATCGAAGGTTCAATGTGTCTGTGTGATTAAGAGAACATCTACTCGATATACTGGAAACGACTTTCTCTAATTGAATATTTGCCATTTCTTCACAAAATGTTAATTCCTCAAAGTAGTTCTGCACTTCTATAAAATTACTTCGCGCCAGAGTTGAAACAGCAAACGAATGACTTCAGACTCTCCTCACTACAACCCTCCGCTCTACCAACTGAGCTATAGAATGTTGACTATAGTTGAGCACTTGTGAGAATATGTACTAGATAAACTAGCAACGACATTGTCTTTTGCAATATTTGCCATTTCATCACGAAATGATACGTCCTCAAAGTGGTTTTGCACCTCTATAAAATTCCTTCGAGATGAACCAGCGACCTAAGGATTTCAGCCTCTTTTCACTACAGTCCTCCGCTCTACCAACTGAGCTATCGAAGGTTGAATGTGTATGTGTGATTAAGAGAACATCTACTCGATATACTGGAAACGACTTTCTCTCACTGAATATTTGCCATTTCTTCACTAAATGTTAAATCCTCAAAGTAGTTTTGCACTTCTATGTAATTACTTTGCGCCAGACTTGAAACAGCAAATTAATGATTTCAGACTCTTCTCACTACAACCCTCCGCTCTACCAACTGAGCTATCGAAGGTTGAATGTGTCTGTGTGATTAAGAGAACATCTACTCGATATACTGGAAACGACTTTCTCTCATTGAATATTTGCCATTTCTTCACTAAATGTTAATTCCTCAAAGTAGTTTTGCACTTCTATAAAATTACTTCGCGCCAGAGTGGAAACAGCAAATGAATGACTTCAGACTCTCCTCACTACAACCCTCCGCTCTACCAACTGAGCTATAGAATGTTGACTATAGTTGAGTACTTGTGAGAATATGTACTAGATAAACTAGCAACGACATTGTCTTTTGCAATATTTGCCATTTCATCACGAAATGATACGTCCTCAAAGTGGTTTTGCACCTCTATAAAATTCCTTCGAGCCGGAGTTGAACCAGCGACCTAAGGATTTCAGACTCTTTTCACTACAGTCCTCCGCTCTACCAACTGAGCTATCGAAGGTTGAATGTGTCTGTATAATTCAGGGACCATCTACTTAATATGCTGGAAGCGACATTCTCTCATTGAATATTTGCCATTTCTTCACAAAATGTAAATTCCTCAAAGTAGTTCTGCACTTCTATAAAATTACTTCGCGCCAGAGTTGAAACAGCAAATGAATGACTTCAGACTCTCCTCACTAGAACCCTCCGCTCTACCAACTGAGCTATAGAATGTTGACTATAGTTGAGCACTTGTGAGAATATGTACTAGATAAACTAGCAACGACATTGTCTTCTGCAATATTTGCCATTTCATCACGAAATGATATGTCCTCAAAGTGGTTTTGCACCTCTATAAAATTCCTTTGAGCCGAACGAGCGACCTAAGGATTTCAGACTCTTTTCACTACAGTGCTCCGCTCTACCAACTGAGCTATCGAAGGTTGAATGTGGGTGTGTGATTAAGAGAACATCTACTCGATATACTGGAGACGACATTCTCTCATTGAATATTTGCCATTTCTTCACTAAATGTTAATTCCTCAAAGTAGTTCTGGACTTCTATATAATTACTTCGCACCATAGTTGAAACAGCAAATGAATGACTTCAGACTCTCCTCACTACAACCCTCCGCTCTACCAACTGAGCTATAGAATGTTGACTGTAGTTGCGTACTTGTGAGAATATGTACTAGATAAACTAGCAACGACATTGTCTTTTGCAATATTTGCCATTTCATCACAAATTTATACGTCCTCAAAGTGGTTTTGCACCTCTATAAAATTCATTCAAGCCGGAGTTGAACCAGCGACCTAAGGATTTCAGACTCTTTTCACTACAGTCCTCCGCTCTACCAACTGAGCTATCGAAGGTTGAATGATTCTGTGTGATTAAGAGAACATTTACTCGATATACTGGAAACGACTTTCTCTCATTGAATATTTGCCATTTCTTCACTAAATGTTAATTCCTCAAAGTGGTTTTGCACTTCTATATAATTACTTCGCGCCAGAGTTGAAACAGCAAATTAATGATTTCAGACTCTTCTCACTACAACCGTCCGCTCTACCAACCGAGCTATAGAATGTTGACAATAGTTGGGTACTTGTGAGAATATGTACTAGATAAACTAGCAACGACATTGTCTTTTGCAATATTTGCCATTTCATCACGAAATGATACGTCCTCAAAGTGGTTTTGCACCTCTATAAAATTCCTTCGAGCTGGAGTTGAACCAGCGACCTAAGGATTTCAGAATCTTTCCACTACAGTCCTCCGCTCTACCAACTGAGCTATCACAGGTTGAATGTGTCTGTGTGATTAAGAGAACATCTACTCGATATACTGGAAACGACTTTCTCTAATTGAATATTTGCCATTTCTTCACAAAATGTTAATTCCTCAAAGTAGTTCTGCACTTCTATAAAATTACTTCGCGCCAGAGTTGAAACAGCAAACGAATGACTTCAGACTCTCCTCACTACAACCCTCCGCTCTACCAACTGAGCTATAGAATGTTGACTATAGTTGAGCACTTGTGAGAATATGTACTAGATAAACTAGCAACGACATTGTCTTTTGCAATATTTGCCATTTCATCACGAAATGATACGTCCTCAAAGTGGTTTTGCACCTCTATAAAATTCCTTCGAGATGAACCAGCGACCTAAGGATTTCAGCCTCTTTTCACTACAGTCCTCCGCTCTACCAACTGAGCTATCGAAGGTTGAATGTGTATGTGTGATTAAGAGAACATCTACTCGATATACTGGAAACGACTTTCTCTCACTGAATATTTGCCATTTCTTCACTAAATGTTAAATCCTCAAAGTAGTTTTGCACTTCTATGTAATTACTTTGCGCCAGACTTGAAACAGCAAATTAATGATTTCAGACTCTTCTCACTACAACCCTCCGCTCTACCAACTGAGCTATCGAAGGTTGAATGTGTCTGTGTGATTAAGAGAACATCTACTCGATATACTGGAAACGACTTTCTCTCATTGAATATTTGCCATTTCTTCACTAAATGTTAATTCCTCAAAGTAGTTTTGCACTTCTATAAAATTACTTCGCGCCAGAGTGGAAACAGCAAATGAATGACTTCAGACTCTCCTCACTACAACCCTCCGCTCTACCAACTGAGCTATAGAATGTTGACTATAGTTGAGTACTTGTGAGAATATGTACTAGATAAACTAGCAACGACATTGTCTTTTGCAATATTTGCCATTTCATCACGAAATGATACGTCCTCAAAGTGGTTTTGCACCTCTATAAAATTCCTTCGAGCCGGAGTTGAACCAGCGACCTAAGGATTTCAGACTCTTTTCACTACAGTCCTCCGCTCTACCAACTGAGCTATCGAAGGTTGAATGTGTCTGTATAATTCAGGGAGCATCTACTTAATATGCTGGAAGCGACATTCTCTCATTGAATATTTGCCATTTCTTCACAAAATGTAAATTCCTCAAAGTAGTTCTGCACTTCTATAAAATTACTTCGCGCCAGAGTTGAAACAGCAAATGAATGACTTCAGACTCTCCTCAATAGAACCCTCCGCTCTACCAACTGAGCTATAGAATGTTGACTATAGTTGAGCACTTGTGAGAATATGTACTAGATAAACTAGCAACGACATTGTCTTCTGCAATATTTGCCATTTCATCACGAAATGATATGTCCTCAAAGTGGTTTTGCACCTCTATAAAATTCCTTTGAGCCGAACGAGCGACCTAAGGATTTCAGACTCTTTTCACTACAGTGCTCCGCTCTACCAACTGAGCTATCGAAGGTTGAATGTGGGTGTGTGATTAAGAGAACATCTACTCGATATACTGGAGACGACATTCTCTCATTGAATATTTGCCATTTCTTCACTAAATGTTAATTCCTCAAAGTAGTTCTGGACTTCTATATAATTACTTCGCACCATAGTTGAAACAGCAAATGAATGACTTCAGACTCTCCTCACTACAACCCTCCGCTCTACCAACTGAGCTATAGAATGTTGACTGTAGTTGCGTACTTGTGAGAATATGTACTAGATAAACTAGCAACGACATTGTCTTTTGCAATATTTGCCATTTCATCACAAATTTATACGTCCTCAAAGTGGTTTTGCACCTCTATAAAATTCATTCAAGCCGGAGTTGAACCAGCGACCTAAGGATTTCAGACTCTTTTCACTACAGTCCTCCGCTCTACCAACTGAGCTATCGAAGGTTGAATGATTCTGTGTGATTAAGAGAACATTTACTCGATATACTGGAAACGACTTTCTCTCATTGAATATTTGCCATTTCTTCACTAAATGTTAATTCCTCAAAGTGGTTTTGCACTTCTATATAATTACTTCGCGCCAGAGTTGAAACAGCAAATTAATGATTTCAGACTCTTCTCACTACAACCGTCCGCTCTACCAACCGAGCTATAGAATGTTGACAATAGTTGGGTACTTGTGAGAATATGTACTAGATAAACTAGCAACGACATTGTCTTTTGCAATATTTGCCATTTCATCACGAAATGATACGTCCTCAAAGTGGTTTTGCACCTCTATAAAATTCCTTCGAGCTGGAGTTGAACCAGCGAGCTAAGGATTTCAGAATCTTTCCACTACAGTCCTCCGCTCTACCAACTGAGCTATCACAGGTAGAATGTGTCTGTGTGATTAAGAGAACATCTACTCGATATACTGGAAACGACTTTCTCTCATTGAATATTTGCCATTTCTTCACTAAATGTTAATTCCTCAAAGTAGTTTTGCACTTCTATAAAATTACTTCGCGCCAGAGTTGAAACAGCAAATGAATGACTTCAGACTCTCCTCACTACAACCCTCCGCTCTACCAACTGAGCTATAGAATGTTGACTATAGTTGAGTACTTGTGAGAATATGTACTAGATAAACTAGCAACGACATTGTCTTTTGCAATATTTGCCATTTCATCACGAAATGATACGTCCTCAAAGTGGTTTTGCACCTCTATAAAATTCCTTCGAGCCGGAGTTGAACCAGCGACCTAAGGATTTCAGACTCTTTTCACTACAGTCCTCCGCTCTACCAACTGAGCTATCGAAGGTTGCATGTGTCTTTATAATTCAGGGACCATCTACTTAATATACTGGAAACGACATTCTCTCATTGAATATTTGCCATTTCTTCACAAAATGTTAATTTCTCAAAGTAGTTCTGCTCTTCTATAAAATTACTTCGCGCCAGAGTTGAAACAGCAAATTAATGATTTCAGACTCTTCTCACTACAACCCTCCGCTCTACCAACTGAGCTATAGAATGTTGACTATAGTTGCGTACTTGTGAGAAAATGTACTAGATAAACTAGCAAAGACATTGTCTTTCGCAATATTTGCCATTTCATCACGAAATGATACGTCCTCAAAGTGGTTTTGCACCTCTATAAAATTCCTTCGAGCCGGAGTTGAACCAGCGACCTAAGGATTTCAGACACTTTTCACTACAGTCCTCTGCTCCACCAACTGAGCTATCGAAGGTTGAATGTGTCTGTAGAATTGAGGGAGCATCTACTTAATATACTGGAAACGACATCCTCTCATGAATATTTGCCATTTCTTCACTAAATGTTAATTCCTCAAAGTAGTTCTGCACTTCTATATAATTACTTCGCACCATAGTTGAAACAGCAAATGAATGACTTCAGACTCTCCTCACTACAACCCTCCGCTCTACCAACTGAGCTATAGAATGTTGACTATAGTTGAGTACTTGTGAGAATATGTACTAGATAAACTAGCAACGACATTGTCTTTTGCAATATTTGCCATTTCATCACGAAATGATACGTCCTCAAAGTGGTTTTGCACCTCTATAAAATTCCTTCGAGCCGGAGTTGAACCAGCGACCTAAGGATTTCAGACTCTTTTCACTACAGTCCTCCGCTCCACCAACTGAGCTATCGAAGGTTGAATGTGTCTGTAGAATTGAGGGATCATCTACTTAATATACTGGAAACGACATCCTCTCATGAATATTTGCCATTTCTTCACTAAATGTTAATTCCTCAAAGTAGTTCTGCACTTCTATATAATTACTTCGCACCATAGTTGAAACAGCAAATGAATGACTTCAGACTCTCCTCACTACAACCCTCCGCTCTACCAACTGAGCTATAGAATGTTGACTATAGTTGAGTACTTGTGAGAATATGTACTAGATAAACTAGCAACGACATTGTCTTTTGCAATATTTGCCATTTCATCACGAAATGATACGTCCTCAAAGTGGTTTTGCACCTCTATAAAATTCCTTCGAGCCGGAGTTGAACCAGCGACCTAAGGATTGCAGCCGCTTTTCACTACAGTCCTCCGCTCTACCAACTGAGCTATCGAAGGTTGAATGTGTATGTGTGATTAAGAGAACATCTACTCGATATACTGGAAACGACTTTCTCTCATTGAATATTTGCCATTTCTTCACTAAATGTTAATTCCTCAAAGTAGTTCTGCACTTCTATATAATTACTTCGCGCCAGAGTTGAAACAGCAAATGAATGACTTCAGACTCTCCTCACTACAACCCTCCGCTCTACCAACTGAGCTATAGAATGTTGACTATAGTTGAGTACTTGTGAGAATATGTACTAGATAAACTAGCAACGACATTGTCTTTTGCAATATTTGCCATTTCATCACGAAATGATACGTCCTCAAAGTGGTTTTGCACCTCTATAAAATTCCTTCGAGCCGGAGTTGAACCAGCGACCTAAGGATTTCAGACTCTTTTCACTACAGTCCTCCGCTCTACCAACTGAGCTATCGAAGGTTGATTATGTCTTTATAATTCAGGGACTATCTACTTAATATACTGAAAACGACATTCTCTCATTGAATATTTGCCATTTCTTCACAAAATGTTAATTCCTCAAAGTAGTTCTGCACTTCTATAAAATTACTTCGCGCCAGAGTTGAAACAGCAAATGAATGACTTCAGACTCTCCTCACTACAACCCTCCGCTCTACCAACTGAGCTATAGAATGTTCACTATAGTTGAGCACTTGTGAGAATATGTACTAGATAAACTAGCAACGACATTGTCTTTTGCAATATTTGCCATTTCATCACGAAATGATACGTCCTCAAAGTGGTTTTGCACCTCTATAAAATTTCTTCGAGCCGGAGTTGAACCAGCTGAGCTATCGAAGGTTGAATGTGTATGTGTGATTAAGAGAACATCTACTCGATATACTGGAAACGACTTTCTCTCATTGAATATTTGCCATTTCTTCACTAAATGTTAATTCCTCAAAGTAGTTCTGCACTTCTATATAATTACTTCGCACCATAGTTGAAACAGCAAATGAATGACTTCAGACTCTCCTCACTACAACCCTCCGCTCTACCAACTGAGCTATAGAATGTTGACTATAGTTGAGTACTTGTGAGAATATGTACTAGATAAACTAGCAACGACATTGTCTTTTGCAATATTTGCCATTTCATCACGAAATGATACGTCCTCAAAGTGGTTTTGCACCTCTATAAAATTCCTTCGAGCCGGAGTTGAACCAGCGACCTAAGGATTTCAGACTCTTTTCACTACAGTCCTCCGCTCTACCAACTGAGCTATCGAAGGTTGCATGTGTCTTTATAATTCAGGGACCATCTACTTAATATACTGGAAACGACATTCTCTCATTGAATATTTGCCATTTCTTCACAAAATGTTAATTCCTCAAAGTAGTTCTGCACTTCTATTAAATTACTTAGCACCAGAGTTGAAACAGCAAATGAATGACTTCAGACTCTCCTCACTACAACCCTCCGCTCTACCAACTGAGCTATAGAATGTTGACTATAGTTGAGTACTTGTGAGAATTTGTACTAGATAAACTAGCAACGACATTGTCTTTTGCAATATTTGCCATTTCATCACGAAATGATACGTCCTCAAAGTGGTTTTGCACCTCTATAAATTTCCTTCGAGCCGGAGTTGAACCAGCGACCTAAGGATTTCAGACTCTTTTCACTACAGTCCTCCGCTCTACCAACTGAGCTATCGAATGTTGAAAGTGTCTTTATAATTCAGGGAGCATCTACTTAATATACTGGAAACGACATTCTCTCATTGAATATTTGCCATTTCTTCACAAAATGTTAATTCCTCAAAGTAGTTCTGCACTTCTATAAAATTACTTCGCGCCAGAGTTGAAACAGCAAATTAATGATTTCAGACTCTTCTCACTACAACCCTCCGCTCTACCAACTGAGCTATAGAATGTTGACTATAGTTGCGTACTTGTGAGAAAATGTACTAGATAAACTAGCAAAGACATTGTCTTTCGCAATATTTGCCATTTCATCACGAAATGATACGTCCTCAAAGTGGTTTTGCACCTCTATAAAATTCCTTCGAGCCGGAGTTGAACCAGCGACCTAAGGATTTCAGACTCTTTTCACTACAGTCCTCCGCTCCACCAACTGAGCTATCGAAGGTTGAATGTGTCTGTAGAATTGAGGGATCATCTACTTAATATACTGGAAACGACATCCTCTCATGAATATTTGCCATTTCTTCACTAAATGTTAATTCCTCAAAGTAGTTCTGCACTTCTATATAATTACTTCGCGCCAGAGTTGAAACAGCAAATGAATGACTTCAGACTCTCCTCACTACAACCCTCCGCTCTACCAACTGAGCTATAGAATGTTGACTATAGTTGAGTACTTGTGAGAATATGTACTAGATAAACTAGCAACGACATTGTCTTTTGCAATATTTGCCATTTCATCACGAAATGATACGTCCTCAAAGTGGTTTTGCACCTCTATAAAATTCCTTCGAGCCGGAGTTGAACCAGCGACCTAAGGATTTCAGACTCTTTTCACTACAGTCCTCCGCTCTACCAACTGAGCTATCGAAGGTTGATTGTGTCTTTATAATTCAGGGAGTATCTACTTAATATACTGAAAACGACATTCTCTCATTGAATATTTGCCATTTCTTCACAAAATGTTAATTCCTCAAAGTAGTTCTGCACTTCTATAAAATTACTTCGCGCCAGAGTTGAAACAGCAAATGAATGACTTCAGACTGTCCTCACTACAACCCTCCGCTCTACCAACTGAGCTATAGAATGTTCACTATAGTTGAGCACTTGTGAGAATATGTACTAGATAAACTAGCAACGACATTGTCTTTTGCAATATTTGCCATTTCATCACGAAATGATACGTCCTCAAAGTGGTTTTGCACCTCTATAAAATTTCTTCGAGCCGGAGTTGAACCAGCGACCTAAGGATTTCAGCCGCTTTTCACTACAGTCCTCCGCTCTACCAACTGAGCTATCGAAGGTTGAATGTATATGTGTGATTAAGAGAACATCTACTCGATATACTGGAAACAACTTTCTTTCATTGAATATTTGCCATTTCTTCACTAAATGTTAATTCCTCAAAGTAGTTTTGCACTTCTATGTAATTACTTTGCGCCAGAGTTGAAACAGCAAATGAATGACTTCAGACTCTCCTCACTACAACCCTCCGCTCTACCAACTGAGCTATAGAATGTTGACTATAGTTGAGCACTTGTGAGAATAGGTACTAGATAAACTAGCAACGACATTGTCTTTTGCAATATTTGCCATTTCATCACGAAATGATACGTCCTCAAAGTGGTTTTGCACCTCTATAAAATTCCTTCAACCCGGAGTTGAACCAGCGCCCTAAGGATTTCAGACTCTTTTCACTACAGTCCTCCGCTCTACCAACTGAGCTATCGAAGGTTGAATGATTATGTGTGATTAAGAGAACATCTACTCGATATACTGGAAACGACTTTCTCTCATTGAATATTTGCCATTTCTTCACTAAATGTTAATTCCTCAAAGTAGTTTTGCACTTCTATATAATTACTTCGCGCCAGAGTTGAAACAGCAAATTAATGATTTCAGACTCTTCTCACTACAACCCTCCGCTCTACCAACCGAGCTATAGAATGTTGACAATAGTTGGGTACTTGTGAGAATATGTACTAGATAAACTAGCAACGACATTGTCTTTTGCAATATTTGCCATTTCATCACGAAATGATACGTCCTCAAAGTGGTTTTGCACCTCTATAAAATTCCTTCGAGCCGGAGTTGAACCAGCGACCTAAGGATTTCAGACTCTTTCCACTACAGTCCTCCGCTCTACCAACTGAGCTATCGAAGGTTGAATGTGTCTCTGTGATTAAGAGAACATCTACTCGATATACTGGAAACGACTTTCTCTAATTGAATATTTGCCATTTCTTCACTAAATGTTAATTCCTCAAAGTCGTTTTGCACTTCTATAAAATTACTTAGCGCCAGAGTTGAAACAGCAAATTAATGACTTCGGACTCTCCTCACTACAACCCTCCGCTCTACCAACTGAGCTATAGAATGTTGACTATAGTTGAGTACTTGTGAGAATATGTACTAGATAAACTAGCAACGACATTGTCTTTTGCAATATTTGCCATTTCATCACGAAATGATACGTCCTCAAAGTGGTTTTGCACCTCTATAAAATTCCTTCGAGCCGGAGTTGAACAAGCGACCTAAGGATTTCAGACTCTTTTCACTACAGTCCTCCGCTCTACCAACTGAGCTATCGAAGGTTGAATGTGTCTTTATAATTCAGGGAGCATCTACTTAATATACTGGAAACGACATTCTCTCATTGAATATTTGCCATTTCTTCACAAAATGTTAATTCCTCAAAGTAGTTCTGCACTTCTATAAAATTACTTCGCGCCAGAGTTGAAACAGCAAATTAATGATTTCAGACTCTTCTCAATACAACCCTCCGCTCTACCAACTAAGCTATAGAATGTTGACTATAGTTGCGTACTTGTGAGAAAATGTACTAGATAAACTAGCAAAGACATTGTCTTTCGCAATATTTGCCATTTCATCACGAAATGATACGTCCTCAAAGTGGTTTTGCACCTCTATAAAATTCCTTCGAGCCGGAGTTGAACCAGCGACCTAAGGATTTCAGACTCTTTTCACTACAGTCCTCCGCTCTACCAACTGAGCTATCGAAGGTTGCATGTGTCTTTATAATTCAGGGACCATCTACTTAATATACTGGAAACGACATTCTCTCATTGAATATTTGCCATTTCTTCACAAAATGTTAATTCCTCAAAGTAGTTCTGCACTTCTATTAAATTACTTAGCACCAGAGTTGAAACAGCAAATGAATGACTTCAGACTCTCCTCACTACAACCCTCCGCTCTACCAACTGAGCTATAGAATGTTGACTATAGTTGAGTACTTGTGAGAATTTGTACTAGATAAACTAGCAACGACATTGTCTTTTGCAATATTTGCCATTTCATCACGAAATAATACGTCCTCAAAGTGGTTTTGCACCTCTATAAATTTCCTTCGAGCCGGAGTTGAACCAGCGACCTAAGGATTTCAGACTCTTTTCACTACAGTCCTCCGCTCTACCAACTGAGCTATCGAAAGTTGAAAGTGTCTTTATAATTCAGGGAGCATCTACTTAATATACTGGAAACGACATTCTCTCATTGAATATTTGCCATTTCTTCACAAAATGTTAATTCCTCAAAGTAGTTCTGCACTTCTATAAAATTACTTCGCGCCAGAGTTGAAACAGCAAATTAATGATTTCAGACTCTTCTCACTACAACCCTCCGCTCTACCAACTGAGCTATAGAATGTTGACTATAGTTGCGTACTTGTGAGAAAATGTACTAGGTAAACTAGCAAAGACATTGTCTTTCGCAATATTTGCCATTTCATCACGAAATGATACGTCCTCAAAGTGGTTTTGCACCTCTATAAAATTCCTTCGAGCCGGAGTTGAACCAGCGACCTAAGGATTTCAGACTCTTTTCACTACAGTCCTCCTCTCCACCAACTGAGCTATCGAAGGTTGAATGTGTCTGTAGAATTGAGGGATCATCTACTTAATATACTGGAAACGACATCCTCTCATGAATATTTGCCATTTCTTCACTAAATGTTAATTCCTCAAAGTAGTTCTGCACTTCTATATAATTACTTCGCGCCAGAGTTGAAACAGCAAATGAATGACTTCAGACTCTCCTCACTACAACCCTCCGCTCTACCAACTGAGCTATAGAATGTTGACTATAGTTGAGTACTTGTGAGAATATGTACTAGATAAACTAGCAACGACATTGTCTTTTGCAATATTTGCCATTTCATCACGAAATGATACGTCCTCAAAGTGGTTTTGCACCTCTATAAAATTCCTTCGAGCCGGAGTTGAACCAGCGACCTAAGGATTTCAGACTCTTTTCACTACAGTCCTCCGCTCTACCAACTGAGCTATCGAAGGTTGATTGTGTCTTTATAATTCAGGGAGTATCTACTTAATATACTGAAAACGACATTCTCTCATTGAATATTTGCCATTTCTTCACAAAATGTTAATTCCTCAAAGTAGTTCTGCACTTCTATAAAATTACTTCGCGCCAGAGTTGAAACAGCAAATGAATGACTTCAGACTGTCCTCACTACAACCCTCCGCTCTACCAACTGAGCTATAGAATGTTCACTATAGTTGAGCACTTGTGAGAATATGTACTAGATAAACTAGCAACGACATTGTCTTTTGCAATATTTGCCATTTCATCACGAAATGATACGTCCTCAAAGTGGTTTTGCACCTCTATAAAATTTCTTCGAGCCGGAGTTGAACCAGCGACCTAAGGATTTCAGCCGCTTTTCACTACAGTCCTCCGCTCTACCAACTGAGCTATCGAAGGTTGAATGTGTATGTGTGATTAAGAGAACATCTACTCGATATACTGGAAACAACTTTCTTTCATTGAATATTTGCCATTTCTTCACTAAATGTTAATTCCTCAAAGTAGTTTTGCACTTCTATGTAATTACTTTGCGCCAGAGTTGAAACAGCAAATGAATGACTTCAGACTCTCCTCACTACAACCCTCCGCTCTACCAACTGAGCTATAGAATGTTGACTATAGTTGAGCACTTGTGAGAATAGGTACTAGATAAACTAGCAACGACATTGTCTTTTGCAATATTTGCCATTTCATCACGAAATGATACGTCCTCAAAGTGGTTTTGCACCTCTATAAAATTCCTTCGACCCGGAGTTGAACCAGCGCCCTAAGGATTTCAGACTCTTTTCACTACAGTCCTCCGCTCTACCAACTGAGCTATCGAAGGTTGAATGATTATGTGTGATTAAGAGAACATCTACTCGATATACTGGAAACGACTTTCTCTCATTGAATATTTGCCATTTCTTCACTAAATGTTAATTCCTCAAAGTAGTTTTGCACTTCTATATAATTACTTCGCGCCAGAGTTGAAACAGCAAATTAATGATTTCAGACTCTTCTCACTACAACCCTCCGCTCTACCAACCGAGCTATAGAATGTTGACAATAGTTGGGTACTTGTGAGAATATGTACTAGATAAACTAGCAACGACATTGTCTTTTGCAATATTTGCCATTTCATCACGAAATGATACGTCCTCAAAGTGGTTTTGCACCTCTATAAAATTCCTTCGAGCCGGAGTTGAACCAGCGACCTAAGGATTTCAGACTCTTTCCACTACAGTCCTCCGCTCTACCAACTGAGCTATCGAAGGTTGAATGTGTCTCTGTGATTAAGAGAAAATCTACTCGATATACTGGAAACGACTTTCTCTAATTGAATATTTGCCATTTCTTCACTAAATGTTAATTCCTCAAAGTCGTTTTGCACTTCTATAAAATTACTTAGCGCCAGAGTTGAAAGAGCAAATTAATGACTTCGGACTCTCCTCACTACAACCCTCCGCTCTACCAACTGAGCTATAGAATGTTGACTATAGTTGAGTACTTGTGAGAATATGTACTAGATAAACTAGCAACGACATTGTCTTTTGCAATATTTGCCATTTCATCACGAAATGATACGTCCTCAAAGTGGTTTTGCACCTCTATAAAATTCCTTCGAGCCGGAGTTGAACAAGCGACCTAAGGATTTCAGACTCTTTTCACTACAGTCCTCCGCTCTACCAACTGAGCTATCGAAAGTTGAAAGTGTCTTTATAATTCAGGGAGCATCTACTTAATATACTGGAAACGACATTCTCTCATTGAATATTTGCCATTTCTTCACAAAATGTTAATTCCTCAAAGTAGTTCTGCACTTCTATAAAATTACTTCGCGCCAGAGTTGAAACAGCAAATTAATGATTTCAGACTCTTCTCACTACAACCCTCCGCTCTACCAACTGAGCTATAGAATGTTGACTATAGTTGCGTACTTGTGAGAAAATGTACTAGGTAAACTAGCAAAGACATTGTCTTTCGCAATATTTGCCATTTCATCACGAAATGATACGTCCTCAAAGTGGTTTTGCACCTCTATAAAATTCCTTCGAGCCGGAGTTGAACCAGCGACCTAAGGATTTCAGACTCTTTTCACTACAGTCCTCCGCTCCACCAACTGAGCTATCGAAGGTTGAATGTGTCTGTAGAATTGAGGGATCATCTACTTAATATACTGGAAACGACATCCTCTCATGAATATTTGCCATTTCTTCACTAAATGTTAATTCCTCAAAGTAGTTCTGCACTTCTATATAATTACTTCGCGCCAGAGTTGAAACAGCAAATGAATGACTTCAGACTCTCCTCACTACAACCCTCCGCTCTACCAACTGAGCTATAGAATGTTGACTATAGTTGAGTACTTGTGAGAATATGTACTAGATAAACTAGCAACGACATTGTCTTTTGCAATATTTGCCATTTCATCACGAAATGATACGTCCTCAAAGTGGTTTTGCACCTCTATAAAATTCCTTCGAGCCGGAGTTGAACCAGCGACCTAAGGATTTCAGACTCTTTTCACTACAGTCCTCCGCTCTACCAACTGAGCTATCGAAGGTTGATTGTGTCTTTATAATTCAGGGAGTATCTACTTAATATACTGAAAACGACATTCTCTCATTGAATATTTGCCATTTCTTCACAAAATGTTAATTCCTCAAAGTAGTTCTGCACTTCTATAAAATTACTTCGCGCCAGAGTTGAAACAGCAAATGAATGACTTCAGACTGTCCTCACTACAACCCTCCGCTCTACCAACTGAGCTATAGAATGTTCACTATAGTTGAGCACTTGTGAGAATATGTACTAGATAAACTAGCAACGACATTGTCTTTTGCAATATTTGCCATTTCATCACGAAATGATACGTCCTCAAAGTGGTTTTGCACCTCTATAAAATTTCTTCGAGCCGGAGTTGAACCAGCGACCTAAGGATTTCAGCCGCTTTTCACTACAGTCCTCCGCTCTACCAACTGAGCTATCGAAGGTTGAATGTGTATGTGTGATTAAGAGAACATCTACTCGATATACTGGAAACAACTTTCTTTCATTGAATATTTGCCATTTCTTCACTAAATGTTAATTCCTCAAAGTAGTTTTGCACTTCTATGTAATTACTTTGCGCCAGAGTTGAAACAGCAAATGAATGACTTCAGACTCTCCTCACTACAACCCTCCGCTCTACCAACTGAGCTATAGAATGTTGACTATAGTTGAGCACTTGTGAGAATAGGTACTAGATAAACTAGCAACGACATTGTCTTTTGCAATATTTGCCATTTCATCACGAAATGATACGTCCTCAAAGTGGTTTTGCACCTCTATAAAATTCCTTCGACCCGGAGTTGAACCAGCGCCCTAAGGATTTCAGACTCTTTTCACTACAGTCCTCCGCTCTACCAACTGAGCTATCGAAGGTTGAATGATTATGTGTGATTAAGAGAACATCTACTCGATATACTGGAAACGACTTTCTCTCATTGAATATTTGCCATTTCTTCACTAAATGTTAATTCCTCAAAGTAGTTTTGCACTTCTATATAATTACTTCGCGCCAGAGTTGAAACAGCAAATTAATGATTTCAGACTCTTCTCACTACAACCCTCCGCTCTACCAACCGAGCTATAGAATGTTGACAATAGTTGGGTACTTGTGAGAATATGTACTAGATAAACTAGCAACGACATTGTCTTTTGCAATATTTGCCATTTCATCACGAAATGATACGTCCTCAAAGTGGTTTTGCACCTCTATAAAATTCCTTCGAGCCGGAGTTGAACCAGCGACCTAAGGATTTCAGACTCTTTCCACTACAGTCCTCCGCTCTACCAACTGAGCTATCGAAGGTTGAATGTGTCTCTGTGATTAAGAGAAAATCTACTCGATATACTGGAAACGACTTTCTCTAATTGAATATTTGCCATTTCTTCACTAAATGTTAATTCCTCAAAGTCGTTTTGCACTTCTATAAAATTACTTAGCGCCAGAGTTGAAACAGCAAATTAATGACTTCGGACTCTCCTCACTACAACCCTCCGCTCTACCAACTGAGCTATAGAATGTTGACTATAGTTGAGTACTTGTGAGAATATGTACTAGATAAACTAGCAACGACATTGTCTTTTGCAATATTTGCCATTTCATCACGAAATGATACGTCCTCAAAGTGGTTTTGCACCTCTATAAAATTCCTTCGAGCCGGAGTTGAACAAGCGACCTAAGGATTTCAGACTCTTTTCACTACAGTCCTCCGCTCTACCAACTGAGCTATCGAAGGTTGAATGTGTCTTTATAATTCAGGGAGCATCTACTTAATATACTGGAAACGACATTCTCTCATTGAATATTTGCCATTTCTTCACAAAATGTTAATTCCTCAAAGTAGTTCTGCACTTCTATAAAATTACTTCGCGCCAGAGTTGAAACAGCAAATTAATGATTTCAGACTCTTCTCAATACAACCCTCCGCTCTACCAACTAAGCTATAGAATGTTGACTATAGTTGCGTACTTGTGAGAAAATGTACTAGATAAACTAGCAAAGACATTGTCTTTCGCAATATTTGCCATTTCATCACGAAATGATACGTCCTCAAAGTGGTTTTGCACCTCTATAAAATTCCTTCGAGCCGGAGTTGAACCAGCGACCTAAGGATTTCAGACTCTTTTCACTACAGTCCTCCGCTCTACCAACTGAGCTATCGAAGGTTGATTGTGTCTTTATAATTCAGGGAGTATCTACTTAATATACTGAAAACGACATTCTCTCATTGAATATTTGCCATTTCTTCACAAAATGTTAATTCCTCAAAGTAGTTCTGCACTTCTATAAAATTACTTCGCGCCAGAGTTGAAACAGCAAATGAATGACTTCAGACTCTCCTCACTACAACCCTCCGCTCTACCAACTGAGCTATAGAATGTTCACTATAGTTGAGCACTTGTGAGAATATGTACTAGATAAACTAGCAACGACATTGTCTTTTGCAATATTTGCCATTTCATCACGAAATGATACGTCCTCAAAGTGGTTTTGCACCTCTATAAAATTATTCGAGCCGGAGTTGAACCAGCGACCTAAGGATTTCAGCCGCTTTTCACTACAATCCTCCGCTCTACCAACTGAGCTATCGAAGGTTGAATGTGTATGTGTGATTAAGAGAACATCTACTCGATATACTGGAAACAACTTTCTTTCATTGAATATTTGCCATTTCTTCACTAAATGTTAATTCCTCAAAGTAGTTTTGCACTTCTATGTAATTACTTTGCGCCAGAGTTGAAACAGCAAATGAATGACTTCAGACTCTCCTCACTACAACCCTCCGCTCTACCAACTGAGCTATAGAATGTTGACTATAGTTGAGCACTTGTGAGAATAGGTACTAGATAAACTAGCAACGACATTGTCTTTTGCAATATTTGCCATTTCATCACGAAATGATACGTCCTCAAAGTGGTTTTGCACCTCTATAAAATTCCTTCGACCCGGAGTTGAACCAGCGCCCTAAGGATTTCAGACTCTTTTCACTACAGTCCTCCGCTCTACCAACTGAGCTATCGAAGGTTGAATGATTATGTGTGATTAAGAGAACATCTACTCGATATACTGGAAACGACTTTCTCTCATTGAATATTTGCCATTTCTTCACTAAATGTTAATTCCTCAAAGTAGTTTTGCACTTCTATATAATTACTTCGCGCCAGAGTTGAAACAGCAAATGAATGATTTCAGGCTCTTCTCACTACAACCCTCCGCTCTACCAACCGAGCTATAGAATGTTGACAATAGTTGGGTACTTGTGAGAATATGTACTAGATAAACTAGCAACGACATTGTCTTTTGCAATATTTGCCATTTCATCACGAAATGATACGTCCTCAAAGTGGTTTTGCACCTCTATAAAATTCCTTCGAGCCGGAGTTGAACCAGCGACCTAAGGATTTCAGACTCTTTCCACTACAGTCCTCCGCTCTACCAACTGAGCTATCGAAGGTTGAATGCGTCTGTGTGATTAAGAGAACATCTACTCGATATACTGGAAACGACATCCTCTCATGAATATTTGCCATTTCTTCACTAAATGTTAATTCCTCAAAGTAGTTCTGCACTTCTATATAATTACTTCGCACCATAGTTGAAACAGCAAATGAATGACTTCAGACTCTCCTCACTACAACCCTCCGCTCTACCAACTGAGCAATAGAATGTTGACTATAGTTGAGTACTTGTGAGAATATGTACTAGATAAACTAGCAACGACATTGTCTTTTGTAATATTTGCCATTTCATCACGAAACGATACGTCCTCAAAGTGGTTTTGCACCTCTATAAAATTTCTTCGAGCCGGAGTTGAACCAGCGACCTAAGGATTTCAGACTCTTTCCACTACAGTCCTCCGCTCTACCAACTGAGCTATCGCAGGTTGAATGTGTCTGTGTGATTAAGAGAACATCTACTCGATATACTGGAAACGACTTTCTCTAATTGAATATTTGCCATTTCTTCACTAAATGTTAATTCCTCAAAGTAGTTTTGCACTTCTATATAATTACTTCGCGCCAGAGTTGAAACAGCAAATTAATGATTTCAGACTCTTCTCACTACAACCCTCCGCTCTACCAACCGAGCTATAGAATGTTGACAATAGTTGGGTACTTGTGAGAATATGTACTAGATAAACTAGCAACGACATTGTCTTTTGCAATATTTGCCATTTCATCACGAAATGATACGTCCTCAAAGTGGTTTTGCAACTCTATAAAATTCCTTCGAGCCGGAGTTGAACCAGCGATCTAAGGATTTCAGACTCTTTCCACTACAGTCCTCCGCTCTACCAACTGAGCTATCGAAGGTTGAATGTGTCTGTGTGATTAAGAGAACATCTACTCGATATACTGGAAACGACTTTCTCTAATTTAATATTTGCCATTTCTTCACTAAATGTTAATTCCTCAAAGTAGTTTTGCACTTCTATAAAATTACTTAGCGCCAGAGTTGAAACAGCAAATTAATGACTTCGGACTCTCCTCACTACAACCCTCCGCTCTACCAACTGAGCTATAGAATGTTGACTATAGTTGAGTACTTGTGAGAATATGTACTAGATAAACTAGCAACGACATTGTCTTTTGCAATATTTGCCATTTCATCACGAAATGATACGTCCTCAAAGTGGTTTTGCACCTCTATAAAATTCCTTCGAGCCGGAGTTGAACAAGCTACCTAAGGATTTCAGACTCTTTTCACTACAGTCCTCCGCTCTACCAACTGAGCTATCGAAGGTTGAATGTGTCTTTATAATTCAGGGACCATCTACTTAATATACTGGAAACGACATTCTCTCATTGAATATTTGCCATTTCTTCACAAAATGTTAATTCCTCAAAGTAGTTCTGCACTTCTATAAAATTACTTCGCGCCAGAGTTGAAACAGCAAATTAATGATTTCAGACTCTTCTCACTACAACCCTCCGCTCTACCAACTAAGCTATAGAATGTTGACTATAGTTGCGTACTTGTGAGAAAATGTACTACATAAACTAGCAAAGACATTGTCTTTCGCAATATTTGCCATTTCATCACGAAATGATACGTCCTCAAAGTGGTTTTGCACCTCTATAATATTCCTTCGAGCCGGAGTTGAACCAGCGACCTAAGGATTTCAGACTCTTTTCACTACAGTCCTCCGCTCCACCAACTGAGCTATCAAAGGTTGAATGTGTCTGTAGAATTGAGGGAGCATCTACTTAATATACTGGAAACGACATCCTCTCATGAATATTTGCCATTTCTTCACTAAATGTTAATTCCTCAAAGTAGTTCTGCACTTCTATATAATTACTTCGCACCATAGTTGAAACAGCAAATGAATGACTTCAGACTCTCCTCACTACAACCCTCCGCTCTACCAACTGAGCAATAGAATGTTGACTATAGTTGAGTACTTGTGAGAATATGTACTAGATAAACTAGCAACGACATTGTCTTTTGCAATATTTGCCATTTCATCACGAAATGATACGTCCTCAAAGTGGTTTTGCACATCTATAAAATTTCTTCGAGCCGGAGTTGAACCACCGACCTAAGGATTTCAGACTCTTTCCACTACAGTCCTCCGCTCTACCAACTGAGCTATCGCAGATTGAATGTATCTGTATAATTCAGGGAACATCTACTTAATATACTGGAAACGACATTCTCTCATTGAATATTTGCCATTTCTTCACAAAATGTTAATTCCTCAAAGTAGTTCTGCACTTCTATAAAATTACTTAGCGCCAGAGTTGAAACAGCAAATGAATGACTTCAGACTCTCCTCACTACAACCCTCCGCTCTACCAACTGAGCTATAGAATGTTGACTATAGTTGAGTACTTGTGAGAATATGTACTAGATAAACTAGCAACGACATTGTCTTTTGCAATATTTGCCATTTCATCACGAAATGATACGTCCTCAAAGTGGTTTTGCACCTCTATAAAATTCCTTCGAGCCGGAGTTGAACCAGCGACCTAAGGATTTCAGACTCTTTTCACTACAGTCCTCCGCTCTACCAACTGAGCTATCGAAGGTTGCATGTGTCTTTATAATTCAGGGACCATCTACTTAATATACTGGAAACGACATTCTCTCATTGAATATTTGCCATTTCTTCACAAAATGTTAATTCCTCAAAGTAGTTCTGCTCTTCTATAAAATTACTTCGCGCCAGAGTTGAAACAGCAAATTAATGATTTCAGACTCTTCTCACTACAACCCTCCGCTCTACCAACTGAGCTATAGAATGTTGACTATAGTTGCGTACTTGTGAGAAAATGTACTAGATAAACTAGCAAAGACATTGTCTTTCGCAATATTTGCCATTTCATCACGAAATGATACGTCCTCAAAGTGGTTTTGCACCTCTATAAAATTCCTTCGAGCCGGAGTTGAACCAGCGACCTAAGGATTTCAGACACTTTTCACTACAGTCCTCCGCTCCACCAACTGAGCTATCGAAGGTTGAATGTGTCTGTAGAATTGAGGGAGCATCTACTTAATATACTGGAAACGACATCCTCTCATGAATATTTGCCATTTCTTCACTAAATGTTAATTCCTCAAAGTAGTTCTGCACTTCTATATAATTACTTCGCACCATAGTTGAAACAGCAAATGAATGACTTCAGACTCTCCTCACTACAACCCTCCGCTCTACCAACTGAGCTATAGAATGTTGACTATAGTTGAGTACTTGTGAGAATATGTACTAGATAAACTAGCAACGACATTGTCTTTTGCAATATTTGCCATTTCATCACGAAATGATACGTCCTCAAAGTGGTTTTGCACCTCTATAAAATTCCTTCGAGCCGGAGTTGAACAAGCTACCTAAGGATTTCAGACTCTTTTCACTACAGTCCTCCGCTCTACCAACTGAGCTATCGAAGGTTGAATGTGTCTTTATAATTCAGGGACCATCTACTTAATATACTGGAAACGACATTCTCTCATTGAATATTTGCCATTTCTTCACAAAATGTTAATTCCTCAAAGTAGTTCTGCACTTCTATAAAATTACTTCGCGCCAGAGTTGAAACAGCAAATTAATGATTTCAGACTCTTCTCACTACAACCCTCCGCTCTACCAACTAAGCTATAGAATGTTGACTATAGTTGCGTACTTGTGAGAAAATGTACTACATAAACTAGCAAAGACATTGTCTTTCGCAATATTTGCCATTTCATCACGAAATGATACGTCCTCAAAGTGGTTTTGCACCTCTATAATATTCCTTCGAGCCGGAGTTGAACCAGCGACCTAAGGATTTCAGACTCTTTTCACTACAGTCCTCCGCTCCACCAACTGAGCTATCAAAGGTTGAATGTGTCTGTAGAATTGAGGGAGCATCTACTTAATATACTGGAAACGACATCCTCTCATGAATATTTGCCATTTCTTCACTAAATGTTAATTCCTCAAAGTAGTTCTGCACTTCTATATAATTACTTCGCACCATAGTTGAAACAGCAAATGAATGACTTCAGACTCTCCTCACTACAACCCTCCGCTCTACCAACTGAGCAATAGAATGTTGACTATAGTTGAGTACTTGTGAGAATATGTACTAGATAAACTAGCAACGACATTGTCTTTTGCAATATTTGCCATTTCATCACGAAATGATACGTCCTCAAAGTGGTTTTGCACATCTATAAAATTTCTTCGAGCCGGAGTTGAACCACCGACCTAAGGATTTCAGACTCTTTCCACTACAGTCCTCCGCTCTACCAACTGAGCTATCGCAGATTGAATGTATCTGTATAATTCAGGGAACATCTACTTAATATACTGGAAACGACATTCTCTCATTGAATATTTGCCATTTCTTCACAAAATGTTAATTCCTCAAAGTAGTTCTGCACTTCTATAAAATTACTTAGCGCCAGAGTTGAAACAGCAAATGAATGACTTCAGACTCTCCTCACTACAACCCTCCGCTCTACCAACTGAGCTATAGAATGTTGACTATAGTTGAGTACTTGTGAGAATATGTACTAGATAAACTAGCAACGACATTGTCTTTTGCAATATTTGCCATTTCATCACGAAATGATACGTCCTCAAAGTGGTTTTGCACCTCTATAAAATTCCTTCGAGCCGGAGTTGAACCAGCGACCTAAGGATTTCAGACTCTTTTCACTACAGTCCTCCGCTCTACCAACTGAGCTATCGAAGGTTGAATGTGTCTGTAGAATTGAGGGAGCATCTACTTAATATACTGGAAACGACATCCTCTCATGAATATTTGCCATTTCTTCACTAAATGTTAATTCCTCAAAGTAGTTCTGCACTTCTATATAATTACTTCGCACCATAGTTGAAACAGCAAATGAATGACTTCAGACTCTCCTCACTACAACCCTCCGCTCTACCAACTGAGCTATAGAATGTTGACTATAGTTGAGTACTTGTGAGAATATGTACTAGATAAACTAGCAACGACATTGTCTTTTGCAATATTTGCCATTTCATCACGAAATGATACGTCCTCAAAGTGGTTTTGCACCTCTATAAAATTCCTTCGAGCCGGAGTTGAACCAGCGCCCTAAGGATTGCAGCCGCTTTTCACTACAGTCCTCCGCTCTACCAACTGAGCTATCGAAGGTTGAATGATTATGTGTGATTAAGAGAACATCTACTCGATATACTGGAAACGACTTTCTCTCATTGAATATTTGCCATTTCTTCACTAAATGTTAATTCCTCAAAGTAGTTTTGCACTTCTATATAATTACTTCGCGCCAGAGTTGAAACAGCAAATTAATGATTTCAGACTCTTCTCACTACAACCCTCCGCTCTACCAACCGAGCTATAGAATGTTGACAATAGTTGGGTACTTGTGAGAATATGTACTAGATAAACTAGCAACGACATTGTCTTTTGCAATATTTGCCATTTCATCACGAAATGATACGTCCTCAAAGTGGTTTTGCACCTCTATAAAATTCCTTCGAGCCGGAGTTGAACCAGCGACCTAAGGATTTCAGACTCTTTCCACTACAGTCCTCCGCTCTACCAACTGAGCTATCGAAGGTTGAATGTGTCTCTGTGATTAAGAGAACATCTACTCGATATACTGGAAACGACTTTCTCTAATTGAATATTTGCCATTTCTTCACTAAATGTTAATTCCTCAAAGTCGTTTTGCACTTCTATAAAATTACTTAGCGCCAGAGTTGAAACAGCAAATTAATGACTTCGGACTCTCCTCACTACAACCCTCCGCTCTACCAACTGAGCTATAGAATGTTGACTATAGTTGAGTACTTGTGAGAATATGTACTAGATAAACTAGCAACGACATTGTCTTTTGCAATATTTGCCATTTCATCACGAAATGATACGTCCTCAAAGTGGTTTTGCACCTCTATAAAATTCCTTCGAGCCGGAGTTGAACAAGCGACCTAAGGATTTCAGACTCTTTTCACTACAGTCCTCCGCTCTACCAACTGAGCTATCGAAGGTTGAATGTGTCTTTATAATTCAGGGAGCATCTACTTAATATACTGGAAACGACATTCTCTCATTGAATATTTGCCATTTCTTCACAAAATGTTAATTCCTCAAAGTAGTTCTGCACTTCTATAAAATTACTTCGCGCCAGAGTTGAAACAGCAAATTAATGATTTCAGACTCTTCTCAATACAACCCTCCGCTCTACCAACTAAGCTATAGAATGTTGACTATAGTTGCGTACTTGTGAGAAAATGTACTAGATAAACTAGCAAAGACATTGTCTTTTGCAATATTTGCCATTTCATCACGAAATGATACGTCCTCAAAGTGGTTTTGCACCTCTATAAAATTCCTTCGAGCCGGAGTTGAACCAGCGACCTAAGGATTTCAGACTCTTTTCACTACAATCCTCCGCTCTACCAACTGAGCTATCGAAGGTTGAATGTGTATGTGTGATTAAGAGAACATCTACTCGATATACTGGAAACAACTTTCTTTCATTGAATATTTGCCATTTCTTCACTAAATGTTAATTCCTCAAAGTAGTTTTGCACTTCTATGTAATTACTTTGCGCCAGAGTTGAAACAGCAAATGAATGACTTCAGACTCTCCTCACTACAACCCTCCGCTCTACCAACTGAGCTATAGAATGTTGACTATAGTTGAGCACTTGTGAGAATAGGTACTAGATAAACTAGCAACGACATTGTCTTTTGCAATATTTGCCATTTCATCACGAAATGATACGTCCTCAAAGTGGTTTTGCACCTCTATAAAATTCCTTCGACCCGGAGTTGAACCAGCGCCCTAAGGATTTCAGACTCTTTTCACTACAGTCCTCCGCTCTACCAACTGAGCTATCGAAGGTTGAATGATTATGTGTGATTAAGAGAACATCTACTCGATATACTGGAAACGACTTTCTCTCATTGAATATTTGCCATTTCTTCACTAAATGTTAATTCCTCAAAGTAGTTTTGCACTTCTATATAATTACTTCGCGCCAGAGTTGAAACAGCAAATGAATGATTTCAGGCTCTTCTCACTACAACCCTCCGCTCTACCAACCGAGCTATAGAATGTTGACAATAGTTGGGTACTTGTGAGAATATGTACTAGATAAACTAGCAACGACATTGTCTTTTGCAATATTTGCCATTTCATCACGAAATGATACGTCCTCAAAGTGGTTTTGCACCTCTATAAAATTCCTTCGAGCCGGATTTGAACCAGCGACCTAAGGATTTCAGACTCTTTCCACTACAGTCCTCCGCTCTACCAACTGAGCTATCGAAGGTTGAATGTGTCTGTGTGATTAAGAGAACATCTACTCGATATACTGGAAACGACTTTCTCTAATTGAATATTTGCCATTTCTTCACTAAATGTTAATTCCTCAAAGTCGTTTTGCACTTCTATAAAATTACTTAGCGCCAGAGTTGAAACAGCAAATTAATGACTTCGGACTCTCCTCACTACAACCCTCCGCTCTACCAACTGAGCTATAGAATGTTGACTATAGTTGAGTACTTGTGAGAATATGTACTAGATAAACTAGCAACGACATTGTCTTTTGCAATATTTGCCATTTCATCACGAAATGATACGTCCTCAAAGTGGTTTTGCACCTCTATAAAATTCCTTCGAGCCGGAGTTGAACAAGCGACCTAAGGATTTCAGACTCTTTTCACTACAGTCCTCCGCTCTACCAACTGAGCTATCGAAGGTTGAATGTGTCTTTATAATTCAGGGAGCATCTACTTAATATACTGGAAACGACATTCTCTCATTGAATATTTGCCATTTCTTCACAAAATGTTAATTCCTCAAAGTAGTTCTGCACTTCTATAAAATTACTTCGCGCCAGAGTTGAAACAGCAAATTAATGATTTCAGACTCTTCTCAATACAACCCTCCGCTCTACCAACTAAGCTATAGAATGTTGACTATAGTTGCGTACTTGTGAGAAAATGTACTAGATAAACTAGCAAAGACATTGTCTTTCGCAATATTTGCCATTTCATCACGAAATGATACGTCCTCAAAGTGGTTTTGCACCTCTATAAAATTCCTTCGAGCCGGAGTTGAACCAGCGACCTAAGGATTTCAGACTCTTTTCACTACAGTCCTCCGCTCTACCAACTGAGCTATCGAAGGTTGATTGTGTCTTTATAATTCAGGGAGTATCTACTTAATATACTGAAAACGACATTCTCTCATTGAATATTTGCCATTTCTTCACAAAATGTTAATTCCTCAAAGTAGTTCTGCACTTCTATAAAATTACTTCGCGCCAGAGTTGAAACAGCAAATGAATGACTTCAGACTCTCCTCACTACAACCCTCCGCTCTACCAACTGAGCTATAGAATGTTGACTATAGTTGAGCACTTGTGAGAATATGTACTAGATAAACTAGCAACGACATTGTCTTTTGCAATATTTGCCATTTCATCACGAAATGATACGTCCTCAAAGTGGTTTTGCACCTCTATAAAATTTCTTCGAGCCGGAGTTGAACCAGCGACCTAAGGATTTCAGCCGCTTTTCACTACAGTCCTCCGCTCTACCAACTGAGCTATCGAAGGTTGAATGTGTATGTGTGATTAAGAGAACATCTACTCGATATACTGGAAACAACTTTCTTTCATTGAATATTTGCCATTTCTTCACTAAATGTTAATTCCTCAAAGTAGTTTTGCACTTCTATGTAATTACTTTGCGCCAGAGTTGAAACAGCAAATGAATGACTTCAGACTCTCCTCACTACAACCCTCCGCTCTACCAACTGAGCTATAGAATGTTGACTATAGTTGAGCACTTGTGAGAATAGGTACTAGATAAACTAGCAACGACATTGTCTTTTGCAATATTTGCCATTTCATCACGAAATGATACGTCCTCAAAGTGGTTTTGCACCTCTATAAAATTCCTTCGACCCGGAGTTGAACCAGCGCCCTAAGGATTTCAGACTCTTTTCACTACAGTCCTCCGCTCTACCAACTGAGCTATCGAAGGTTGAATGATTATGTGTGATTAAGAGAACATCTACTCGATATACTGGAAATGACTTTCTCTCATTGAATATTTGCCATTTCTTCACTAAATGTTAATTCCTCAAAGTAGTTTTGCACTTCTATATAATTACTTCGCGCCAGAGTTGAAACAGCAAATTAATGATTTCAGACTCTTCTCACTACAACCCTCCGCTCTACCAACCGAGCTATAGAATGTTGACAATAGTTGGGTACTTGTGAGAATATGTACTAGATAAACTAGCAACGACATTGTCTTTTGCAATATTTGCCATTTCATCACGAAATGATACGTCCTCAAAGTGGTTTTGCACCTCTATAAAATTCCTTCGAGCCGGAGTTGAACCAGCGACCTAAGGATTTCAGACTCTTTCCACTACAGTCCTCCGCTCTACCAACTGAGCTATCGAAGGTTGAATGTGTCTCTGTGATTAAGAGAACATCTACTCGATATACTGGAAACGACTTTCTCTAATTGAATATTTGCCATTTCTTCACTAAATGTTAATTCCTCAAAGTCGTTTTGCACTTCTATAAAATTACTTAGCGCCAGAGTTGAAACAGCAAATTAATGACTTCGGACTCTCCTCACTACAACCCTCCGCTCTACCAACTGAGCTATAGAATGTTGACTATAGTTGAGTACTTGTGAGAATATGTACTAGATAAACTAGCAACGACATTGTCTTTTGCAATATTTGCCATTTCATCACGAAATGATACGTCCTCAAAGTGGTTTTGCACCTCTATAAAATTCCTTCGAGCCGGAGTTGAACAAGCGACCTAAGGATTTCAGACTCTTTTCACTACAGTCCTCCGCTCTACCAACTGAGCTATCGAAGGTTGAATGTGTCTTTATAATTCAGGGAGCATCTACTTAATATACTGGAAACGACATTCTCTCATTGAATATTTGCCATTTCTTCACAAAATGTTAATTCCTCAAAGTAGTTCTGCACTTCTATAAAATTACTTCGCGCCAGAGTTGAAACAGCAAATTAATGATTTCAGACTCTTCTCAATACAACCCTCCGCTCTACCAACTAAGCTATAGAATGTTGACTATAGTTGCGTACTTGTGAGAAAATGTACTAGATAAACTAGCAAAGACATTGTCTTTCGCAATATTTGCCATTTCATCACGAAATGATACGTCCTCAAAGTGGTTTTGCACCTCTATAAAATTCCTTCGAGCCGGAGTTGAACCAGCGACCTAAGGATTTCAGACTCTTTTCACTACAGTCCTCCGCTCTACCAACTGAGCTATCGAAGGTTGATTGTGTCTTTATAATTCAGGGAGTATCTACTTAATATACTGAAAACGACATTCTCTCATTGAATATTTGCCATTTCTTCACAAAATGTTAATTCCTCAAAGTAGTTCTGCACTTCTATAAAATTACTTCGCGCCAGAGTTGAAACAGCAAATGAATGACTTCAGACTCTCCTCACTACAACCCTCCGCTCTACCAACTGAGCTATAGAATGTTCACTATAGTTGAGCACTTGTGAGAATATGTACTAGATAAACTAGCAACGACATTGTCTTTTGCAATATTTGCCATTTCATCACGAAATGATACGTCCTCAAAGTGGTTTTGCACCTCTATAAAATTCTTCGAGCCGGAGTTGAACCAGCGACCTAAGGATTTCAGCCGCTTTTCACTACAATCCTCCGCTCTACCAACTGAGCTATCGAAGGTTGAATGTGTATGTGTGATTAAGAGAACATCTACTCGATATACTGGAAACAACTTTCTTTCATTGAATATTTGCCATTTCTTCACTAAATGTTAATTCCTCAAAGTAGTTTTGCACTTCTATGTAATTACTTTGCGCCAGAGTTGAAACAGCAAATGAATGACTTCAGACTCTCCTCACTACAACCCTCCGCTCTACCAACTGAGCTATAGAATGTTGACTATAGTTGAGCACTTGTGAGAATAGGTACTAGATAAACTAGCAACGACATTGTCTTTTGCAATATTTGCCATTTCATCACGAAATGATACGTCCTCAAAGTGGTTTTGCACCTCTATAAAATTCCTTCGACCCGGAGTTGAACCAGCGCCCTAAGGATTTCAGACTCTTTTCACTACAGTCCTCCGCTCTACCAACTGAGCTATCGAAGGTTGAATGATTATGTGTGATTAAGAGAACATCTACTCGATATACTGGAAACGACTTTCTCTCATTGAATATTTGCCATTTCTTCACTAAATGTTAATTCCTCAAAGTAGTTTTGCACTTCTATATAATTACTTCGCGCCAGAGTTGAAACAGCAAATGAATGATTTCAGGCTCTTCTCACTACAACCCTCCGCTCTACCAACCGAGCTATAGAATGTTGACAATAGTTGGGTACTTGTGAGAATATGTACTAGATAAACTAGCAACGACATTGTCTTTTGCAATATTTGCCATTTCATCACGAAATGATACGTCCTCAAAGTGGTTTTGCACCTCTATAAAATTCCTTCGAGCCGGAGTTGAACCAGCGACCTAAGGATTTCAGACTCTTTCCACTACAGTCCTCCGCTCTACCAACTGAGCTATCGAAGGTTGAATGTGTCTGTGTGATTAAGAGAACATCTACTCGATATACTGGAAACGACTTTCTCTAATTGAATATTTGCCATTTCTTCACTAAATGTTAATTCCTCAAAGTCGTTTTGCACTTCTATAAAATTACTTAGCGCCAGAGTTGAAACAGCAAATTAATGACTTCGGACTCTCCTCACTACAACCCTCCGCTCTACCAACTGAGCTATAGAATGTTGACTATAGTTGAGTACTTGTGAGAATATGTACTAGATAAACTAGCAACGACATTGTCTTTTGCAATATTTGCCATTTCATCACGAAATGATACGTCCTCAAAGTGGTTTTGCACCTCTATAAAATTCCTTCGAGCCGGAGTTGAACCAGCGACCTAAGGATTTCAGACTCTTTTCACTACAGTCCTCCGCTCTACCAACTGAGCTATCGAAGGTTGATTATGTCTTTATAATTCAGGGACTATCTACTTAATATACTGAAAACGACATTCTCTCATTGAATATTTGCCATTTCTTCACAAAATGTTAATTCCTCAAAGTAGTTCTGCACTTCTATAAAATTACTTCGCGCCAGAGTTGAAACAGCAAATGAATGACTTCAGACTCTCCTCACTACAACCCTCCGCTCTACCAACTGAGCTATAGAATGTTCACTATAGTTGAGCACTTGTGAGAATATGTACTAGATAAACTAGCAACGACATTGTCTTTTGCAATATTTGCCATTTCATCACGAAATGATACGTCCTCAAAGTGGTTTTGCACCTCTATAAAATTTCTTCGAGCCGGAGTTGAACCAGCTGAGCTATCGAAGGTTGAATGTGTATGTGTGATTAAGAGAACATCTACTCGATATACTGGAAACGACTTTCTCTCATTGAATATTTGCCATTTCTTCACTAAATGTTAATTCCTCAAAGTAGTTCTGCACTTCTATATAATTACTTCGCACCATAGTTGAAACAGCAAATGAATGACTTCAGACTCTCCTCACTACAACCCTCCGCTCTACCAACTGAGCTATAGAATGTTGACTATAGTTGAGTACTTGTGAGAATATGTACTAGATAAACTAGCAACGACATTGTCTTTTGCAATATTTGCCATTTCATCACGAAATGATACGTCCTCAAAGTGGTTTTGCACCTCTATAAAATTCCTTCGAGCCGGAGTTGAACCAGCGACCTAAGGATTTCAGACTCTTTTCACTACAGTCCTCCGCTCTACCAACTGAGCTATCGAAGGTTGCATGTGTCTTTATAATTCAGGGACCATCTACTTAATATACTGGAAACGACATTCTCTCATTGAATATTTGCCATTTCTTCACAAAATGTTAATTCCTCAAAGTAGTTCTGCACTTCTATTAAATTACTTAGCACCAGAGTTGAAACAGCAAATGAATGACTTCAGACTCTCCTCACTACAACCCTCCGCTCTACCAACTGAGCTATAGAATGTTGACTATAGTTGAGTACTTGTGAGAATTTGTACTAGATAAACTAGCAACGACATTGTCTTTTGCAATATTTGCCATTTCATCACGAAATGATACGTCCTCAAAGTGGTTTTGCACCTCTATAAATTTCCTTCGAGCCGGAGTTGAACCAGCGACCTAAGGATTTCAGACTCTTTTCACTACAGTCCTCCGCTCTACCAACTGAGCTATCGAAAGTTGAAAGTGTCTTTATAATTCAGGGAGCATCTACTTAATATACTGGAAACGACATTCTCTCATTGAATATTTGCCATTTCTTCACAAAATGTTAATTCCTCAAAGTAGTTCTGCACTTCTATAAAATTACTTCGCGCCAGAGTTGAAACAGCAAATTAATGATTTCAGACTCTTCTCACTACAACCCTCCGCTCTACCAACTGAGCTATAGAATGTTGACTATAGTTGCGTACTTGTGAGAAAATGTACTAGATAAACTAGCAAAGACATTGTCTTTCGCAATATTTGCCATTTCATCACGAAATGATACGTCCTCAAAGTGGTTTTGCACCTCTATAAAATTCCTTCGAGCCGGAGTTGAACCAGCGACCTAAGGATTTCAGACTCTTTTCACTACAGTCCTCCGCTCCACCAACTGAGCTATCGAAGGTTGAATGTGTCTGTAGAATTGAGGGATCATCTACTTAATATACTGGAAACGACATCCTCTCATGAATATTTGCCATTTCTTCACTAAATGTTAATTCCTCAAAGTAGTTCTGCACTTCTATATAATTACTTCGCGCCAGAGTTGAAACAGCAAATGAATGACTTCAGACTCTCCTCACTACAACCCTCCGCTCTACCAACTGAGCTATAGAATGTTGACTATAGTTGAGTACTTGTGAGAATATGTACTAGATAAACTAGCAACGACATTGTCTTTTGCAATATTTGCCATTTCATCACGAAATGATACGTCCTCAAAGTGGTTTTGCACCTCTATAAAATTCCTTCGAGCCGGAGTTGAACCAGCGACCTAAGGATTTCAGACTCTTTTCACTACAGTCCTCCGCTCTACCAACTGAGCTATCGAAGGTTGATTGTGTCTTTATAATTCAGGGAGTATCTACTTAATATACTGAAAACGACATTCTCTCATTGAATATTTGCCATTTCTTCACAAAATGTTAATTCCTCAAAGTAGTTCTGCACTTCTATAAAATTACTTCGCGCCAGAGTTGAAACAGCAAATGAATGACTTCAGACTGTCCTCACTACAACCCTCCGCTCTACCAACTGAGCTATAGAATGTTCACTATAGTTGAGCACTTGTGAGAATATGTACTAGATAAACTAGCAACGACATTGTCTTTTGCAATATTTGCCATTTCATCACGAAATGATACGTCCTCAAAGTGGTTTTGCACCTCTATAAAATTTCTTCGAGCCGGAGTTGAACCAGCGACCTAAGGATTTCAGCCGCTTTTCACTACAGTCCTCCGCTCTACCAACTGAGCTATCGAAGGTTGAATGATTATGTGTGATTAAGAGAACATCTACTCGATATACTGGAAACGACTTTCTCTCATTGAATATTTGCCATTTCTTCACTAAATGTTAATTCCTCAAAGTAGTTTTGCACTTCTATATAATTACTTCGCGCCAGAGTTGAAACAGCAAATTAATGATTTCAGACTCTTCTCACTACAACCCTCCGCTCTACCAACCGAGCTATAGAATGTTGACAATAGTTGGGTACTTGTGAGAATATGTACTAGATAAACTAGCAACGACATTGTCTTTTGCAATATTTGCCATTTCATCACGAAATGATACGTCCTCAAAGTGGTTTTGCACCTCTATAAAATTCCTTCGAGCCGGAGTTGAACCAGCGACCTAAGGATTTCAGACTCTTTCCACTACAGTCCTCCGCTCTACCAACTGAGCTATCGAAGGTTGAATGTGTCTCTGTGATTAAGAGAACATCTACTCGATATACTGGAAACGACTTTCTCTAATTGAATATTTGCCATTTCTTCACTAAATGTTAATTCCTCAAAGTCGTTTTGCACTTCTATAAAATTACTTAGCGCCAGAGTTGAAACAGCAAATTAATGACTTCGGACTCTCCTCACTACAACCCTCCGCTCTACCAACTGAGCTATAGAATGTTGACTATAGTTGAGTACTTGTGAGAATATGTACTAGATAAACTAGCAACGACATTGTCTTTTGCAATATTTGCCATTTCATCACGAAATGATACGTCCTCAAAGTGGTTTTGCACCTCTATAAAATTCCTTCGAGCCGGAGTTGAACAAGCGACCTAAGGATTTCAGACTCTTTTCACTACAGTCCTCCGCTCTACCAACTGAGCTATCGAAGGTTGAATGTGTCTTTATAATTCAGGGAGCATCTACTTAATATACTGGAAACGACATTCTCTCATTGAATATTTGCCATTTCTTCACAAAATGTTAATTCCTCAAAGTAGTTCTGCACTTCTATAAAATTACTTCGCGCCAGAGTTGAAACAGCAAATTAATGATTTCAGACTCTTCTCAATACAACCCTCCGCTCTACCAACTAAGCTATAGAATGTTGACTATAGTTGCGTACTTGTGAGAAAATGTACTAGATAAACTAGCAAAGACATTGTCTTTCGCAATATTTGCCATTTCATCACGAAATGATACGTCCTCAAAGTGGTTTTGCACCTCTATAAAATT
This sequence comes from Pollachius pollachius, assembly GCF_949987615.1. Classification (NCBI taxonomy): domain Eukaryota; kingdom Metazoa; phylum Chordata; class Actinopteri; order Gadiformes; family Gadidae; genus Pollachius; species Pollachius pollachius. The sequence goes on along the minus strand of NC_136946.1, from coordinate 18,103,932 downwards.
CCTTCGAGCCGGAGTTGAACCAGCGACCTAAGGATTTCAGACTCTTTTCACTACAGTCCTCCGCTCTACCAACTGAGCTATCGAAGGTTGATTGTGTCTTTATAATTCAGGGAGTATCTACTTAATATACTGAAAACGACATTCTCTCATTGAATATTTGCCATTTCTTCACAAAATGTTAATTCCTCAAAGTAGTTCTGCACTTCTATAAAATTACTTCGCGCCAGAGTTGAAACAGCAAATGAATGACTTCAGACTCTCCTCACTACAACCCTCCGCTCTACCAACTGAGCTATAGAATGTTCACTATAGTTGAGCACTTGTGAGAATATGTACTAGATAAACTAGCAACGACATTGTCTTTTGCAATATTTGCCATTTCATCACGAAATGATACGTCCTCAAAGTGGTTTTGCACCTCTATAAAATTCTTCGAGCCGGAGTTGAACCAGCGACCTAAGGATTTCAGCCGCTTTTCACTACAATCCTCCGCTCTACCAACTGAGCTATCGAAGGTTGAATGTGTATGTGTGATTAAGAGAACATCTACTCGATATACTGGAAACAACTTTCTTTCATTGAATATTTGCCATTTCTTCACTAAATGTTAATTCCTCAAAGTAGTTTTGCACTTCTATGTAATTACTTTGCGCCAGAGTTGAAACAGCAAATGAATGACTTCAGACTCTCCTCACTACAACCCTCCGCTCTACCAACTGAGCTATAGAATGTTGACTATAGTTGAGCACTTGTGAGAATAGGTACTAGATAAACTAGCAACGACATTGTCTTTTGCAATATTTGCCATTTCATCACGAAATGATACGTCCTCAAAGTGGTTTTGCACCTCTATAAAATTCCTTCGACCCGGAGTTGAACCAGCGCCCTAAGGATTTCAGACTCTTTTCACTACAGTCCTCCGCTCTACCAACTGAGCTATCGAAGGTTGAATGATTATGTGTGATTAAGAGAACATCTACTCGATATACTGGAAACGACTTTCTCTCATTGAATATTTGCCATTTCTTCACTAAATGTTAATTCCTCAAAGTAGTTTTGCACTTCTATATAATTACTTCGCGCCAGAGTTGAAACAGCAAATGAATGATTTCAGGCTCTTCTCACTACAACCCTCCGCTCTACCAACCGAGCTATAGAATGTTGACAATAGTTGGGTACTTGTGAGAATATGTACTAGATAAACTAGCAACGACATTGTCTTTTGCAATATTTGCCATTTCATCACGAAATGATACGTCCTCAAAGTGGTTTTGCACCTCTATAAAATTCCTTCGAGCCGGAGTTGAACCAGCGACCTAAGGATTTCAGACTCTTTCCACTACAGTCCTCCGCTCTACCAACTGAGCTATCGAAGGTTGAATGTGTCTGTGTGATTAAGAGAACATCTACTCGATATACTGGAAACGACTTTCTCTAATTGAATATTTGCCATTTCTTCACTAAATGTTAATTCCTCAAAGTCGTTTTGCACTTCTATAAAATTACTTAGCGCCAGAGTTGAAACAGCAAATTAATGACTTCGGACTCTCCTCACTACAACCCTCCGCTCTACCAACTGAGCTATAGAATGTTGACTATAGTTGAGTACTTGTGAGAATATGTACTAGATAAACTAGCAACGACATTGTCTTTTGCAATATTTGCCATTTCATCACGAAATGATACGTCCTCAAAGTGGTTTTGCACCTCTATAAAATTCCTTCGAGCCGGAGTTGAACAAGCGACCTAAGGATTTCAGACTCTTTTCACTACAGTCCTCCGCTCTACCAACTGAGCTATCGAAGGTTGAATGTGTCTTTATAATTCAGGGAGCATCTACTTAATATACTGGAAACGACATTCTCTCATGGAATATTTGCCATTTCTTCACAAAATGTTAATTCCTCAAAGTAGTTCTGCACTTCTATAAAATTACTTCGCGCCAGAGTTGAAACAGCAAATTAATGATTTCAGACTCTTCTCAATACAACCCTCCGCTCTACCAACTAAGCTATAGAATGTTGACTATAGTTGCGTACTTGTGAGAAAATGTACTAGATAAACTAGCAAAGACATTGTCTTTCGCAATATTTGCCATTTCATCACGAAATGATACGTCCTCAAAGTGGTTTTGCACCTCTATAAAATTCCTTCGAGCCGGAGTTGAACCAGCGACCTAAGGATTTCAGACTCTTTTCACTACAGTCCTCCGCTCTACCAACTGAGCTATCGAAGGTTGATTGTGTCTTTATAATTCAGGGAGTATCTACTTAATATACTGAAAACGACATTCTCTCATTGAATATTTGCCATTTCTTCACAAAATGTTAATTCCTCAAAGTAGTTCTGCACTTCTATAAAATTACTTCGCGCCAGAGTTGAAACAGCAAATGAATGACTTCAGACTCTCCTCACTACAACCCTCCGCTCTACCAACTGAGCTATAGAATGTTGACTATAGTTGAGCACTTGTGAGAATATGTACTAGATAAACTAGCAACGACATTGTCTTTTGCAATATTTGCCATTTCATCACGAAATGATACGTCCTCAAAGTGGTTTTGCACCTCTATAAAATTTCTTCGAGCTGGAGTTGAACCAGCGACCTAAGGATTTCAGCCGCTTTTCACTACAGTCCTCCGCTCTACCAACTGAGCTATCGAATGTTGAATGATTATGTGTGATTAAGAGAACATCTACTCGATATACTGGAAACGACTTTCTCTCATTGAATATTTGCCATTTCTTCACTAAATGTTAATTCCTCAAAGTAGTTTTGCACTTCTATATAATTACTTCGCGCCAGAGTTGAAACAGCAAATTAATGATTTCAGACTCTTCTCACTACAACCCTCCGCTCTACCAACCGAGCTATAGAATGTTGACAATAGTTGGGTACTTGTGAGAATATGTACTAGATAAACTAGCAACGACATTGTCTTTTGCAATATTTGCCATTTCATCACGAAATGATACGTCCTCAAAGTGGTTTTGCACCTCTATAAAATTCCTTCTAGCCGGAGTTGAACCAGCGACCTAAGGATTTCAGACTCTTTCCACTACAGTCCTCCCCTCTACCAACTGAGCTATCGAAGGTTGAATGTGTCTGTGTGATTAAGAGAACATCTACTCGATATACTGGAAACGACTTTCTCTAATTGAATATTTGCCATTTCTTCACTAAATGTTAATTCCTCAAAGTAGTTTTGCACTTCTATAAAATTACTTAGCGCCAGAGTTGAAACAGCAAATTAATGACTTCGGACTCTCCTCACTACAACCCTCCGCTCTACCAACTGAGCTATAGAATGTTGACTATAGTTGAGTACTTGTGAGAATATGTACTAGATAAACTAGCAACGACATTGTCTTTTGCAATATTTGCCATTTCATCACGAAATGATACGTCCTCAAAGTGGTTTTGCACCTCTATAAAATTCCTTCGAGCCGGAGTTGAACAAGCGACCTAAGGATTTCAGACTCTTTTCACTACAGTCCTCCGCTCTACCAACTGAGCTATCGAAGGTTGAATGTGTCTTTATAATTCAGGGAGCATCTACTTAATATACTGGAAACGACATTCTCTCATTGAATATTTGCCATTTCTTCACAAAATGTTAATTCCTCAAAGTAGTTCTGCACTTCTATAAAATTACTTCGCGCCAGAGTTGAAACAGCAAATTAATGATTTCAGACTCTTCTCAATACAACCCTCCGCTCTACCAACTAAGCTATAGAATGTTGACTATAGTTGCGTACTTGTGAGAAAATGTACTAGATAAACTAGCAAAGACATTGTCTTTCGCAATATTTGCCATTTCATCACGAAATGATACGTCCTCAAAGTGGTTTTGCACCTCTATAAAATTCGTTCGAGCCGGAGTTGAACCAGCGACCTAAGGATTTCAGACTCTTTTCACTACAGTCCTCCGCTCTACCAACTGAGCTATCGAAGGTTGATTGTGTCTTTATAATTCAGGGAGTATCTACTTAATATACTGAAAACGACATTCTCTCATTGAATATTTGCCATTTCTTCACAAAATGTTAATTCCTCAAAGTAGTTCTGCACTTCTATAAAATTACTTCGCGCCAGAGTTGAAACAGCAAATGAATGACTTCAGACTCTCCTCACTACAACCCTCCGCTCTACCAACTGAGCTATAGAATGTTGACTATAGTTGAGCACTTGTGAGAATATGTACTAGATAAACTAGCAACGACATTGTCTTTTGCAATATTTGCCATTTCATCACGAAATGATACGTCCTCAAAGTGGTTTTGCACCTCTATAAAATTTCTTCGAGCTGGAGTTGAACCAGCGACCTAAGGATTTCAGCCGCTTTTCACTACAGTCCTCCGCTCTACCAACTGAGCTATCGAATGTTGAATGATTATGTGTGATTAAGAGAACATCTACTCGATATACTGGAAACGACTTTCTCTCATTGAATATTTGCCATTTCTTCACTAAATGTTAATTCCTCAAAGTAGTTTTGCACTTCTATATAATTACTTCGCGCCAGAGTTGAAACAGCAAATTAATGATTTCAGACTCTTCTCACTACAACCCTCCGCTCTACCAACCGAGCTATAGAATGTTGACAATAGTTGGGTACTTGTGAGAATATGTACTAGATAAACTAGCAACGACATTGTCTTTTGCAATATTTGCCATTTCATCACGAAATGATACGTCCTCAAAGTGGTTTTGCACCTCTATAAAATTCCTTCTAGCCGGAGTTGAACCAGCGACCTAAGGATTTCAGACTCTTTCCACTACAGTCCTCCCCTCTACCAACTGAGCTATCGAAGGTTGAATGTGTCTGTGTGATTAAGAGAACATCTACTCGATATACTGGAAACGACTTTCTCTAATTGAATATTTGCCATTTCTTCACTAAATGTTAATTCCTCAAAGTAGTTTTGCACTTCTATAAAATTACTTAGCGCCAGAGTTGAAACAGCAAATTAATGACTTCGGACTCTCCTCACTACAACCCTCCGCTCTACCAACTGAGCTATAGAATGTTGACTATAGTTGAGTACTTGTGAGAATATGTACTAGATAAACTAGCAACGACATTGTCTTTTGCAATATTTGCCATTTCATCACGAAATGATACGTCCTCAAAGTGGTTTTGCACCTCTATAAAATTCCTTCGAGCCGGAGTTGAACAAGCGACCTAAGGATTTCAGACTCTTTTCACTACAGTCCTCCGCTCTACCAACTGAGCTATCGAAGGTTGAATGTGTCTTTATAATTCAGGGAGCATCTACTTAATATACTGGAAACGACATTCTCTCATTGAATATTTGCCATTTCTTCACAAAATGTTAATTCCTCAAAGTAGTTCTGCACTTCTATAAAATTACTTCGCGCCAGAGTTGAAACAGCAAATTAATGATTTCAGACTCTTCTCAATACAACCCTCCGCTCTACCAACTAAGCTATAGAATGTTGACTATAGTTGCGTACTTGTGAGAAAATGTACTAGATAAACTAGCAAAGACATTGTCTTTCGCAATATTTGCCATTTCATCACGAAATGATACGTCCTCAAAGTGGTTTTGCACCTCTATAAAATTCCTTCGAGCCGGAGTTGAACCAGCGACCTAAGGATTTCAGACTCTTTTCACTACAGTCCTCCGCTCTACCAACTGAGCTATCGAAGGTTGATTGTGTCTTTATAATTCAGGGAGTATCTACTTAATATACTGAAAACGACATTCTCTCATTGAATATTTGCCATTTCTTCACAAAATGTTAATTCCTCAAAGTAGTTCTGCACTTCTATAAAATTACTTCGCGCCAGAGTTGAAACAGCAAATGAATGACTTCAGACTCTCCTCACTACAACCCTCCGCTCTACCAACTGAGCTATAGAATGTTGACTATAGTTGAGCACTTGTGAGAATATGTACTAGATAAACTAGCAACGACATTGTCTTTTGCAATATTTGCCATTTCATCACGAAATGATACGTCCTCAAAGTGGTTTTGCACCTCTATAAAATTTCTTCGAGCTGGAGTTGAACCAGCGACCTAAGGATTTCAGCCGCTTTTCACTACAGTCCTCCGCTCTACCAACTGAGCTATCGAATGTTGAATGATTATGTGTGATTAAGAGAACATCTACTCGATATACTGGAAACGACTTTCTCTCATTGAATATTTGCCATTTCTTCACTAAATGTTAATTCCTCAAAGTAGTTTTGCACTTCTATATAATTACTTCGCGCCAGAGTTGAAACAGCAAATTAATGATTTCAGACTCTTCTCACTACAACCCTCCGCTCTACCAACCGAGCTATAGAATGTTGACAATAGTTGGGTACTTGTGAGAATATGTACTAGATAAACTAGCAACGACATTGTCTTTTGCAATATTTGCCATTTCATCACGAAATGATACGTCCTCAAAGTGGTTTTGCACCTCTATAAAATTCCTTCTAGCCGGAGTTGAACCAGCGACCTAAGGATTTCAGACTCTTTCCACTACAGTCCTCCCCTCTACCAACTGAGCTATCGAAGGTTGAATGTGTCTGTGTGATTAAGAGAACATCTACTCGATATACTGGAAACGACTTTCTCTAATTGAATATTTGCCATTTCTTCACTAAATGTTAATTCCTCAAAGTAGTTTTGCACTTCTATAAAATTACTTAGCGCCAGAGTTGAAACAGCAAATTAATGACTTCGGACTCTCCTCACTACAACCCTCCGCTCTACCAACTGAGCTATAGAATGTTGACTATAGTTGAGTACTTGTGAGAATATGTACTAGATAAACTAGCAACGACATTGTCTTTTGCAATATTTGCCATTTCATCACGAAATGATACGTCCTCAAAGTGGTTTTGCACCTCTATAAAATTCCTTCGAGCCGGAGTTGAACAAGCGACCTAAGGATTTCAGACTCTTTTCACTACAGTCCTCCGCTCTACCAACTGAGCTATCGAAGGTTGAATGTGTCTTTATAATTCAGGGAGCATCTACTTAATATACTGGAAACGACATTCTCTCATTGAATATTTGCCATTTCTTCACAAAATGTTAATTCCTCAAAGTAGTTCTGCACTTCTATAAAATTACTTCGCGCCAGAGTTGAAACAGCAAATTAATGATTTCAGACTCTTCTCAATACAACCCTCCGCTCTACCAACTAAGCTATAGAATGTTGACTATAGTTGCGTACTTGTGAGAAAATGTACTAGATAAACTAGCAAAGACATTGTCTTTCGCAATATTTGCCATTTCATCACGAAATGATACGTCCTCAAAGTGGTTTTGCACCTCTATAAAATTTCTTCGAACCGGAGTTGAACCAGCGACCTAAGGATTTCAGACTCTTTTCACTACAGTCCTCCGCTCTACCAACTGAGCTATCGAAGGTTGATTATGTCTTTATAATTCAGGGAGCATATACTTAATATACTGAAAACGACATTCTCTCATTGAATATTTGCCATTTCTTCACAAAATGTTAATTCCTCAAAGTAGTTCTGCACTTCTATAAAATAACTTCGCGCCAGAGTTGAAACAGCAAATGAATGACTTCAGACTCTCCTCACTACAACCCTCCGCTCTACCAACTGAGCTATAGAATGTTGACTATAGTTGAGCACTTGTGAGAATATGTACTAGATAAACTAGCAACGACATTGTCTTTTGCAATATTTGCCATTTCATCACGAAATGATACGTCCTCAAAGTGGTTTTGCACCTCTATAAAATTCCTTCGAGCCGGAGTTGAACCAGCGACCTAATGATTTCAGCCGCTTTTCACTACAGTCCTCCGCTCTACCAACTGAGCTATCGAAGGTTGAATGTGTATGTGTGATTAAGAGAACATCTACTCGATATACTGGAAACGACTTTCTTTCATTGAATATTTGCCATTTGTTCACTAAATGTTAATTCGTCAAAGTAGTTTTGCACTTCTATGTAATTACTTTGCGCCAGAGTTGAAACAGCAAATGAATGACTTCAGACTCTCCTCACTACAACCCTCCGCTCTACCAACTGAGCTATAGAATGTTGACTATAGTTGAGCACTAGTGAGAATATGTACTAGATAAACTAGCAACGACATTGTCTTTTGCAATATTTGCCATTTCATCACGAAATGATACGTCCTCAAAGTGGTTTTGCACCTCTATAAAATTCCTTCGAGCCGGAGTTGAACCAGCGACCTAAGGATTTCAGACTCTTTTCACTACAGTCCTCCGCTCTACCAACTGAGCTATCAAAGATTGAATGTGTCTGTATAATTCAGGGAGCATCTACTTAATATACTGGAAACGACATTCTCTCATTGAATATTTGCCATTTCTTCACAAAATGTTAATTCCTCAAAGTAGTTCTGCACTTCTATAAAAATACTTCGCGCCAGAGTTGAAACATCAAATGAATGACTTCAGACTCTCCTCACTACAACCCTCCGCTCTACCAACTGAGCTGTAGAATGTGGACTATAGTTGAGTACTTGTGAGAATATGTACTAGATAAACTAGCAACGACATTGTCTTTTGCAATATTTGCCATTTCATCACGAAATGATACGTCCTCAAAGTGGTTTTGAACCTCTATAAAATTCCTTCGAGCCGGAGTTGAAGCAGCGACCTAAGGATTTCAGACTCTTTTCACTACAGTCCTCCACTCTACCAACTGAGCTATCGAAGGTTGATTATGTCTTTATAATTCAGGGACCATCTACTTAATATACTGGAAACGACATTCTCTCATTGAATATTTGCCATTTCTTCACAAAATGTTAATTCCTCAAAGTAGTTCTGCACTTCTATAAAATTACTTCGCGCCAGAGTTGAAACAGCAAATGAATGACTTCAGACTCTCCTCACTACAACCCTCCGCTCTACCAACTGAGCTATAGAATGTTGACTATAGTTGAGCACTTGTGAGAATATGTACTAGATAAACTAGCAACGACATTGTCTTTTGCAATATTTGCCATTTCATCACGAAATGATACGTCCTCAAAGTGGTTTTGCACCTCTATAAAATTCCTTCGATCCGGAGTTGAACCAGCTGAGCTATCGAAGGTTGAATGTGTATGTGTGATTAAGAGAACATCTACTCGATATACTGGAAACGACTTTCTCTCATTGAATATTTGCCATTTCTTCACTAAATGTTAATTCGTCAAAGTTGTTTTGCACTTCTATGTAATTACTTTGCGCCAGAGTTGAAACAGCAAATTAATGATTTCAGACTCTCCTCACTACAACCCTCCGCTCTACCAACTGAGCTATAGAATGTTGACTATAGTTGCGTACTTGTGAGAAAATGTACTAGATAAACTAGCAAAGACATTGTCTTTCGCAATATTTGCCATTTCATCACGAAATGATACGTCCTCAAAGTGGTTTTGCACCTCTATAAAATTCCTTCAAGGCGGAGTTGAACCAGCGACCTAAGGATTTCAGACTCTTTTCACTACAGTCCTCCGCTCTACCAACTGAGCTATCGAAAGTTGAATGTGTCTGTAGAATTGAGGGACCATCTACTTAATATACTGGAAACGACATCCTCTCATGAATATTTGCCATTTCTTCACTAAATGTTAATTCCTCAAAGTAGTTCTGCACTTCTATATAATTACTTCTCACCATAGTTGAAACAGCAAATGAATGACTTCAGACTGTCCTCACTACAACCCTCCGCTCTACCAACTGAGCTATAGAATGTTGACTATAGTTGAGTACTTGTGAGAATATGTACTAGATAAACTAGCAACGACATTGTCTTTTGCAATATTTGCCATTTCATCATGAAATGATACGTCCTCAAAGTGGTTTTGCACCTCTATAAAATTCCTTCGAGCCGGAGTTGAACCAGCGACCTAAGGATTTCAGACACTTTCTACTACAGTCCTCCGCTCTACCAACTGAGCTATCGAAGGTTGACTGTTCATGCAGAATTGAGGGAAAATCTACTTAATATACTGGAAACGACATTCTCTCATTGAATATTTGCCATTTCTTCACAAAATGTTAATTCCTCAAAGTAGTTTTGCACTTCTATAAAATGACTTTGCGCCAGAGTTGAAACAGCAAATTAATGATTTCAGACTCTTCTCACTACAACCCTCCGCTCTACCAACTGAGCTATAGAATGTTGACAATAGTTGGGTACTTGTGAGAATATGTACTAGATATACTAGCAACGACATTCTCTCATGCAATGTTGGCCATTTCGTCACGAAATGGTACACCCTCAAAGTGGTTTTGCACCTCTAATAAATTCCTTCGAGCCAGAGTTGAACCACCGACCTAAGGATTTCAGACTCTTTCCACTATAGTCCTCCGCTGTACCAACTGAGCTATCGAAGGTTGACTGTACATGTAGAATTGAGCGACCATCTACTTAATATACTGGAAACGACATTCTCTCATTGAATATTTACCATTTCTTCACAAAATGTTAATTCCTCAAAGTAGTTTTGCACTTCTATGTAATTACTTTGCGCCAGAGTTGAAACAGCAAATTAATGATTTCAGACTCTTCTCACTACAACCCTCCGCTCTACCAACTGAGCTATAGAATGTTGACTATAGTTGCGTACTTGTGAGAAAATGTACTAGATAAACTAGCAAAGACATTGTCTTTCGCAATATTTGCCATTTCATCACGAAATGATACGTCCTCAAAGTGGTTTTGCACCTCTATAAAATTCCTTCGAGCCGGAGTTGAACCAGCGACCTAAGGATTTCAGACTCTTTTCCCTACAGTCCTCCGCTCTACCAACTGAGCTATCGAAGATTGAATGTGTCTGTAGAATTGAGGGACCATCTACTTAATATACTGGAAACGACATCCTCTCATGAATATTTGCCATTTCTTCACTAAATGTTAATTCCTCAAAGTAGTTTTGCACTTCTATATAATTACTTCTCACCATAGTTGAAACAGCAAATGAATGACTTCAGACTCTCCTCACTACAACCCTCCGCTCTACCAACTGAGCTATAGAATGTTGACTATAGTTGAGTACTTGTGAGAATATGTACTAGATAAACTAGCAACGACATTGTCTTTTGCAATATTTGCCATTTCATCACGAAATGATACGTCCTCAAAGTGGTTTTGCACCTCTATAAAATTCCTTCGAGCCGGAGTTGAACCAGCGACCTAAGGATTTCAGACTCTTTCTACTACAGTCCTCCGCTCTACCAACTGAGCTATCGAAGGTTGACTTTTCATGCAGAATTGAGGGAAAATCTACTTAATATACTGGAAACGACATTCTCTCATTGAATATTTGCCATTTCTTCACAAAATGTTAATTCCTCAAAGTAGTTTTGCACTTCTATAACATGACTTTGCGCCAGAGTTGCAACAGCAAATTAATGACTTCAGACTCTTCTCACTACAACCCTCCGCTCTACCAACTGAGCTATAGAATGTTGACAATAGTTGGGTACTTGTGAGAATATGTACTAGATATACTAGCAACGACATTCCCTCATGCAATGTTGGCCATTTCGTCACGAAATGGTACACCCTCAAAGTGGTTTTGCACCTCTAATAAATTCCTTCGAGCCAAAGTTGAACCACCGACCTAAGGATTTCAGACTCTTTCCACTATAGTCCTCCGCTGTACCAACTGAGCTATCGAAGGTTGACTGTACATGTAGAATTGAGCGACCATCTACTTAATATACTGGAAACGACATTCTCTCATTGAATATTTACCATTTCTTCACAAAATGTTAATTCCTCAAAGTAGTTTTGCACTTCTATGTAATTACTTTGCGCCAGAGTTGAAACAGCAAATTAATGATTTCAGACTCTTCTCACTACAACCCTCCGCTCTACCAACTGAGCTATAGAATGTTGACTATAGTTGCGTACTTGTGAGAAAATGTACTAGATAAACTAGCAAAGACATTGTCTTTCGCAATATTTGCCATTTCATCACGAAATGATACGTCCTCAAAGTGGTTTTGCACCTCTATAAAATTCCTTCGAGCCGGAGTTGAACCACCGACCTAAGGATTTCAGACTCTTTTCCCTACAGTCCTCCGCTCTACCAACTGAGCTATCGAAGGTTGAATGTGTCTGTAGAATTGAGGGACCATCTACTTAATATACTGGAAACGACATCCTCTCATGAATATTTGCCATTTCTTCACTAAATGTTAATTCCTCAAAGTAGTTTTGCACTTCTATATAATTACTTCTCACCATAGTTGAAACAGCAAATGAATGACTTCAGACTCTCCTCACTACAACCCTCCGCTCTACCAACTGAGCTATAGAATGTTGACTATAGTTGAGTACTTGTGAGAATATGTACTAGATAAACTAGCAACGACATTGTCTTTTGCAATATTTGCCATTTCATCATGAAATGATACGTCCTCAAAGTGGTTTTGCACCTCTATAAAATTCCTTCGAGCCGGAGTTGAACCAGCGACCTAAGAATTTCAGACTCTTTCTACTACAGTCCTCCGCTCTACCAACTGAGCTATCGAAGGTTGACTTTTCATGCAGAATTGAGGGAAAATCTACTTAATATACTGGAAACGACATTCTCTCATTGAATATTTGCCATTTCTTCACAAAATGTTAATTCCTCAAAGTAGTTTTGCACTTCTATAACATGACTTTGCGCCAGAGTTGCAACAGCAAATTAATGATTTCAGACTCTTCTCACTACAACCCTCCGCTCTACCAACTGAGCTATAGAATGTTGACAATAGTTGGGTACTTGTGAGAATATGTACTAGATATACTAGCAACGACATTCTCTCATACAATGTTGGCCATTTCGTCACGAAATGGTACACCCTCAAAGTGGTTTTGCACCTCTAATAAATTCCTTCGAGCCAGAGTTGAACCACCGACCTAAGGATTTCAGACTCTTTCCACTATAGTCCTCCGCTGTACCAACTGAGCTATCGAAGGTTGACTGTACATGTAGAATTGAGCAACCATCTACTTAATATACTGGAAACGACATTCTCTCATTGAATATTTACCATTTCTTCACAAAATGTTAATTCCTCAAAGTAGTTCTGCAGTTCTATAAAATTACTTCGCGCCAGAGTTGAAACAGCAAATGAATGACTTCAGACTCTCCTCACTACAACTCTCCGCTCTACCAACTGAGCTATAGAATTTTGACTATAGTTGAGTACTTGTGAGAATATGTACTAGATAAACTAGCAACGACATTGTCTTTTGCAATATTTGCCATTTCATCACGAAATGATACGTCCTCAAAGTGGTTTTGCACCTCTATAAAATTCCTTCGAGCCGGAGTTGAACAAGCGCCCTAATGATTTCAGCGTCTTTTCACTACAGTCCTCCACTCTACCATCTGAGCTATCGAATGTTGAATGTGGCTGTGTGATTAAGAGAACATCTACTCAATATACTTGAAACGACTTTCTCTCATTTAATATTTGCCATTTCTTCACTAAATGTTAATTCCTCAAAGTAGTATTGCATTTCTATAAAATTACTTTGCGCCAGAGTTGAAACAGCAAATGAATGATTTAAGACTCTCCTCACTACAACCCTCCGCTCTACCAACTGAGCTATAGAATGTTGAGTATAGTTGAGTACTTGTGAGAATATGTACTAGATATACTAGCAACGACATTGTCTTTTGCAATATTTGCCATTTCATCACGAAATGATACGTCCTCAAAGTGGTTTTGCACCTCTATAAAATTCCTTCGAGCCGGAGTTGAACCAGCGACCTAAGGATTTCAGACTCTTTCTACTACAGTCCTCCGCTCTACCAACTGAGCTATCGACTGTTGACTGTTCATGCAGAATTGAGGGAAAATCTACTTAATATACTGGAAACGACATTCTCTCATTGAATATTTGCCATTTCTTCACAAAATGTTAATTCCTCAAAGTAGTTTTGCACTTCTATGTAATTACTTTGCGCCAGAGTTGAAACAGCAAATTAATGATTTCAGACTCTTCTCACTACAACCCTCCGCTCTACCAACTGAGCTATAGAATGTTGACTATAGTTGCGTACTTGTGAGAAAATGTACTAGATAAACTAGCAAAGACATTGTCTTTCGCAATATTTGCCATTTCATCACGAAATGATACGTCCTCAAAGTGGTTTTGCACCTCTATAAAATTCCTTCGAGCCGGAGTTGAACCAGCGACCTAAGGATTTCAGCCGCTTTTCCCTACAGTCCTCGCTCTACCAACTGAGCTATCGAAAGTTGAATGTGTATGTGTGATTAAGAGAACATCTACTCGATATACTGGAAACGACTTTCTTTCATTGAATATTTGCCATTTCTTCACTAAATGTTAATTCGTCAAAGTAGTTTTGCACTTCTATGTAATTACTTTGCGCCAGAGTTGAAACAGCAAATGAATGACTTCAGACTCTCCTCACTACAACCCTCCGCTCTACCAACTGAGCTATAGAATGTTGACTATAGTTGAGCACTTGTGAGAATATGTACTAGATAAACTAGCAACGACATTGTCTTTTGCAATATTTGCCATTTCATCACGAAATGATACGTCCTCAAAGTGGTTTTGCACCTCTATAAAATTCCTTCGAGCCAGAGTTGAACCAGCGACCTAAGGATTTCAGACTCTTTTCACTACAGTCCTCCACTCTACCAACTGAGCTATCGAAGGTTGACTGTTCATGCAGAATTGAGGGAAAATCTACTTAATATACTGGAAACGACATTCTCTCATTGAATATTTGCCATTTCTTCACAAAATGTTAATTCCTCAAAGTAGTTTTGCACTTCTATAAAATGACTTTGCGCCAGAGTTGAAACAGCAAATTAATGATTTCAGACTCTTCTCACTACAACGCTCCGCTCTACCAACTGAGCTATAGAATGTTGACAATAGTTGGGTACTTGTGAGAATATGTACTAGATATACTAGCAACGACATTCTCTCATGCAATGTTGGCCATTTCGTCACGAAATGGTACACCCTCAAAGTGGTTTTGCACCTCTAATAAATTCCTTCGAGCCAGAGTTGAACCACCGACCTAACGATTTCAGACTCTTTCCACTATAGTCCTCCGCTGTACCAACTGAGCTATCGAAGGTTGACTGTACATGTAGAATTGAGCGACCATCTACTTAATATACTGGAAACGACATTCTCTCATTGAATATTTACCATTTCTTCACAAAATGTTAATTCCTCAAAGTAGTTCTGCAGTTCTATAAAATTACTTCGCGCCAGAGTTGAAACAGCAAATGAATGACTTCAGACTCTCCTCACTACAACTCTCCGCTCTACCAACTGAGCTATAGAATTTTGACTATAGTTGAGTACTTGTGAGAATATGTACTAGATAAACTAGCAACGACACTGTCTTTTGCAATATTTGCCATTTCATCACGAAATGATACGTCCTCAAAGTGGTTTTGCACCTCTATAAAATTCCTTCGAGCCGGAGTTGAACAAGCGCCCTAATGATTTCAGCTTCTTTTCACTACAGTCCTCCACTCTACCATCTGAGCTATCGAATGTTGAATGTGTCTGTGTGATTAAGAGAACATCTACTCGATATACTTGAAACGACTTTCTCTCATTTAATATTTGCCATTTCTTCACTAAATGTTAATTCCTCAAAGTAGTATTGCACTTCTATAAAATTACTTTGCGCCAAAGTTGAAACAGCAAATGAATGATTTAAGACTCTCCTCACTACAACCCTCCGCTCTACCAACTGAGCTATAGAATGTTGAGTATAGTTGAGTACTTGTGAGAATATGTACTAGATATACTAGCAACGACATTGTCTTTTGCAATATTTGCCATTTCATCACGAAATGATACGTCCTCAAAGTGGTTTTGCACCTCTATAAAATTCCTTCGAGCCGGAGTTGAACCAGCGACCTAAGGATTTCAGCCGCTTTTCACTACAGTCCTCCGCTCTACCAACTGAGCTATCGAAGGTTGAATGTGTATGTGTGATTAAGAGAACATCTACTCGATATACTGGAAACGACTTTCTTTCATTGAATATTTGCCATTTCTTCACTAAATGTTAATTCGTCAAAGTAGTTTTGCACTTCTATGTAATTACTTTGCGCCAGAGTTGAAACAGCAAATGAATGACTTCAGACTCTCCTCACTACAACCCTCCGCTCTACCAACTGAGCTATAGAATGTTGACTATAGTTGAGCACTTGTGAGAATATGTACTAGATAAACTAGCAACGACATTGTCTTTTGCAATATTTGCCATTTCATCACGAAATGATACGTCCTCAAAGTGGTTTTGCACCTCTATAAAATTCCTTCGAGCCGGAGTTGAACCAGCGACCTAAGGATTTCAGACTCTTTTCATTACAGTCCTCCGCTCTACCAACTGAGCTATCAAAGGTTGAATGTGTCTGTATAATTCAGGGACCATCTACTTAATATACTGGAAACGACATTCTCTCATTGAATATTTGCCATTTCTTCACAAAATGTTAATTCCTCAAAGTAGTTCTGCACTTCTATAAAAATACTTCGCGCCAGAGTTGAAACATCAAATGAATGACTTCAGACTCTCCTCACTACAACCCTCCGCTCTACCAACTGAGCTGTAGAATGTGGACTATAGTTGAGTACTTGTGAGAATATGTACTAGATAAACTAGCAACGACATTGTCTTTTGCAATATTTGCCATTTCATCACGAAATGATACATCCTCAAAGTGGTTTTGCACCTCTATAAAATTCCTTCAAGCCGGAGTTGAACCAGCGACCTAAGGATTTCAGACTCTTTTCACTACAGTCCTCCGCTCTACCAACTGAGCTATCGAAGGTTGAATGTGTCTGTATAATTCAGGGATCATCTACTTAATATACTGGAAACGACATTCTCTCATTGAATATTTGCCATTTCTTCACAAAATGTTAATTCCTCAAAGTAGTTCTGCACTTCTATAAAATTACTTCGTGCCAGAGTTGAAACAGCAAATGAATGACTTCAGACTCTTTTCACTACAGTCCTCCGCTCTACCAACTGAGCTATCGAAGGTTGAATGTTTCTGTATAATTCAGGGAGCATCTACTTAATATACTGGAAACGACATTCTCTCATTGAATATTTGCCATTTCTTCACAAAATGTTAATTCCTCAAAGTAGTTCTGCACTTCTATAAAATTACTTCGCGCCAGAGTTGAAACAGCAAATGAATGACTTCAGACTCTCCTCACTACAACCCTCCGCTCTACCAACTGAGCTATAGAATGTTGACTATAGTTGAGTACTTGTGAGAATATGAACTAGATAAACTAGCAACGACATTGTCTTTTGCAATATTTGCCATTTCATCACGAAATGATACGTCCTCAAAGTGGTTTTGCACCTCTATAAAATTCCTTCGAGCCGTAGTTGAACCAGCGACCTAAGAATTTCAGCCGCTTTTCACTACAGTCCTCCGCTCTACCAACTGAGCTATCGAAGGTTGAATGTGTATGTGAGATTAAGAGAACATCTACTCGATATACTAGAAACGACTTTCTCTCATTGAATATTTGCCATTTCTTCACTAAATGTTAATTCGTCAAAGTAGTTTTGCACTTCTATGTAATTACTTTGCGCCAGAGTTGAAACAGCAAATTAATGATTTCAGACTCTTCTCACTACAACCCTCCGCTCTACCAACTGAGCTATAGAATGTTGACTATAGTTGCGTACTTGTGAGAAAATGTACTAGATAAACTAGCAAAGACATTGTCTTTCGCAATATTTGCCATTTCATCACGAAATGATACGTCCTCAAAGTGGTTTTGCACCTCTATAAAATTCCTTCGAGCCGGAGTTGAACCAGCGACCTAAGGATTTCAGACTCTTTTCACTACAGTCCTCCGCTCTACCACCTGAGCTATCGAAGGTTGATTGTGTCTTTATAATTCAGGGACCATCTACTTAATATACTGGAAACGACATTCTCTCATTGAATATTTGCCATTTCTTCACAAAATGTTAATTCCTCAAAGTAGTTCTGCACTTCTATAAAATTACTTCGCGCCAGAGTTGAAACAACAAATGAATGACTTCAGACTCTCCTCACTACAACCCTCCGCTCTACCAACTGAGCTATAGAATGTTGACAATAGTTGGGTACTTGTGAGAATATGTACTAGATAAACTAGCAAAGACATTGTCTTTCGCAATATTTGCCATTTCATCACAAAATGATACGTCCTCAAAGTGGTTTTGCACCTCTATAAAATTCCTTCGAGCCGGAGTTGAACCAGCGACCTAAGCATTTCAGACTCTTTTCACTACAGTCTTCCGCTCTACCAACTGAGCTATCGAAGGTTGAATCTGTATGTGTGATTAAGAGAACATCTACTCGATATACTGGAAACGACTTTCTCTCATTGAATATTTGCCATTTCTTCACTAAATGTTAATTCGTCAAAGTAGTTTTGCACTTCTATGTAATTACTTTGCGCCAGAGTTGAAACAGCAAATTAATGATTTCAGACTCTTCTCACTACAACCCTCCGCTCTACCAACTGAGCTATAGAATGTTGACTATAGTTGCGTACTTGTGAGAAAATGTACTAGATAAACTAGCAAAGACATTGTCTTTCGCAATATTTGCCATTTCATCACGAAATGATACGTCCTCAAAGTGGTTTTGCACCTCTATAAAATTCCTTCGAGCCGGAGTTGAACCAGCGACCTAAGGATTTCAGACTCTTTTCACTACAGTCCTCCGCTCTACCAACTGAGCTATCGAAGGTTGAATGTGTCTGTAGAATTGAGGGACCATCTACTTAATATACTGGAAACGACATCCTCTCATGAATATTTGCCATTTCTTCACTAAATGTTAATTCCTCAAAGTAGTTCTGCACTTCTATATAATTACTTCTCACCATAGTTGAAACAGCAAATGAATGACTTCAGACTCTCCTCACTACAACCCTCCGCTCTACCAACTGAGCTATAGAATGTTGACTATAGTTGAGCACTTGTGAGAATATGTACTAGATAAACTAGCAACGACATTGTCTTTTGCAATGTTGGCCATTTCGTCACGAAATGGTACACCCTCAAAGTGGTTTTGCACCTCTAATAAATTCCTTCGAGCCAGAGTTGAACCACCGACCTAAGGATTTCAGACTCTTTCCACTATAGTCCTCCGCTGTACCAACTGAGCTATCGAAGGTTGACTGTACATGTAGAATTGAGCGACCATCTACTTAATATACTGGAAACGACATTCTCTCATTGAATATTTACCATTTCTTCACAAAATGTTAATTCCTCAAAGTAGTTTTGCACTTCTATGTAATTACTTTGCGCCAGAGTTGAAACAGCAAATTAATGATTTCAGACTCTTCTCACTACAACCCTCCGCTCTACCAACTGAGCTATAGAATGTTGACTATAGTTGCGTACTTGTGAGAAAATGTACTAGATAAACTAGCAAAGACATTGTCTTTCGCAATATTTGCCATTTCATCACGAAATGATACGTCCTCAAAGTGGTTTTGCACCTCTATAAAATTCCTTCGAGCCGGAGTTGAACCAGCGACCTAAGGATTTCAGACTCTTTTCACTACAGTCCTCCGCTCTACCAACTGAGCTATCAAAGGTTGAATTTGTCTGTAGAATTGAGGGACCATCTACTAAATATACTGGAAACGACATCCTCTCATGAATATTTGCCATTTCTTCACTAAATGTTAATTCCTCAAAGTAGTTCTGCACTTCTATATAATTACTTCTCACCATAGTTGAAACAGCAAATGAATGATTTAAGACTCTCCTCACTACAACCCTCCGCTCTACCAACTGAGCTATCGAAGGTTGACTGTTCATGCAGAATTGAGGGAAAATCTACTTAATATACTGGAAACGACATTCTCTCATTGAATATTTGCCATTTCTTCACAAAATGTTAATTCCTCAAAGTAGTTTTGCACTTCTATAAAATGACTTTACGCCAGAGTTGAAACAGCAAATTAATGATTTCAGACTCTTCTCACTACAACCCTCCGCTCTACCAACTGAGCTATAGAATGTTGACAATAGTTGGGTACTTGTGAGAATATGTACTAGATATACTAGCAACGACATTCTCTCATGCAATGTTGGCCATTTCGTCACGAAATGGTACACCCTCAAAGTGGTTTTGCACCTCTAATAAATTCTTTCGAGCCAGAGTTGAACCACCGACCTATGGGTTTCAGACTCTTTCCACTATAGTCCTCCGCTGTACCAACTGAGATATCGAAGGTTGACTGTACATGTAGAATTGAGCGACCATCTACTTAATATACTGGAAACGACATTCTCTCATTGAATATTTACCATTTCTTCACAAAATGTTAATTCCTCAAAGTAGTTCTGCAGTTCTATAAAATTACTTCGCGCCAGAGTTGAAACAGCAAATGAATGACTTCAGACTCTCCTCACTACAACTCTCCGCTCTACCAACTGAGCTATAGAATTTTGACTATAGTTGAGTACTTGTGAGAATATGTACTAGATAAACTAGCAACGACACTGTCTTTTGCAATATTTGCCATTTCATCACGAAATGATACGTCCTCAAAGTGGTTTTGCACCTCTATAAAATTCCTTCGAGCCGGAGTTGAACAAGCGCCCTAATGATTTCAGCTTCTTTTCACTACAGTCCTCCACTCTACCATCTGAGCTATCGAATGTTGAATGTGTCTGTGTGATTAAGAGAACATCTACTCGATATACTTGAAACGACTTTCTCTCATTTAATATTTGCCATTTCTTCACTAAATGTTAATTCCTCAAAGTAGTATTGCACTTCTATAAAATTACTTTGCGCCAAAGTTGAAACAGCAAATGAATGATTTAAGACTCTCCTCACTACAACCCTCCGCTCTACCAACTGAGCTATAGAATGTTGAGTATAGTTGAGTACTTGTGAGAATATGTACTAGATATACTAGCAACGACATTGTCTTTTGCAATATTTGCCATTTCATCACGAAATGATACGTCCTCAAAGTGGTTTTGCACCTCTATAAAATTCCTTCGAGCCGGAGTTGAACCAGCGACCTAAGGATTTCAGCCGCTTTTCACTACAGTCCTCCGCTCTACCAACTGAGCTATCGAAGGTTGAATGTGTATGTGTGATTAAGAGAACATCTACTCGATATACTGGAAACGACTTTCTTTCATTGAATATTTGCCATTTCTTCACTAAATGTTAATTCGTCAAAGTAGTTTTGCACTTCTATGTAATTACTTTGCGCCAGAGTTGAAACAGCAAATGAATGACTTCAGACTCTCCTCACTACAACCCTCCGCTCTACCAACTGAGCTATAGAATGTTGACTATAGTTGAGCACTTGTGAGAATATGTACTAGATAAACTAGCAACGACATTGTCTTTTGCAATATTTGCCATTTCATCACGAAATGATACGTCCTCAAAGTGGTTTTGCACCTCTATAAAATTCCTTCGAGCCGGAGTTGAACCAGCGACCTAAGGATTTCAGACTCTTTTCACTACAGTCCTCCGCTCTACCAACTGAGCTATCAAAGGTTGAATGTGTCTGTATAATTCAGGGAGCATCTACTTAATATACTGGAAACGACATTCTCTCATTGAATATTTGCCATTTCTTCACAAAATGTTAATTCCTCAAAGTAGTTCTGCACTTCTATAAAAATACTTCGCGCCAGAGTTGAAACATCAAATGAATGACTTCAGACTCTCCTCACTACAACCCTCCGCTCTACCAACTGAGCTGTAGAATGTGGACTATAGTTGAGTACTTGTGAGAATATGTACTAGATAAACTAGCAACGACATTGTCTTTTGCAATATTTGCCATTTCATCACGAAATGATACGTCCTCAAAGTGGTTTTGCACCTCTATAAAATTCCTTCGAGCCGGAGTTGAACCAGCGACCTAAGTATTTCAGACTCTTTTCACTACAGTCCTCCGCTCTACCAACTGAGCTATCGAAGGTTGAATGTGTCTGTATAATTCAGGGATCATCTACTTAATATACTGGAAACGACATTCTCTCATTGAATATTTGCCATTTCTTCACAAAATGTTAATTCCTCAAAGTAGTTCTGCACTTCTATAAAATTACTTCGTGCCAGAGTTGAAACAGCAAATGAATGACTTCAGACTCTTTTCACTACAGTCCTCCGCTCTACCAAATGAGCTATCGAAGGTTGAATGTTTCTGTATAATTCAGGGAGCATCTACTTAATATACTGGAAACGACATTCTCTCATTGAATATTTGCCATTTCTTCACAAAATGTTAATTCCTCAAAGTAGTTCTGCACTTCTATAAAATTACTTCGCGCCAGAGTTGAAACAGCAAATGAATGACTTCAGACTCTCCTCACTACAACCCTCCGCTCTACCAACTGAGCTATAGAATGTTGACTATAGTTGAGTACTTGTGAGAATATGAACTAGATAAACTAGCAACGACATTGTCTTTTGCAATATTTGCCATTTCATCACGAAATGATACGTCCTCAAAGTGGTTTTGCACCTCTATAAAATTCCTTCGAGCCGTAGTTGAACCAGCGACCTAAGAATTTCAGCCGCTTTTCACTACAGTCCTCCGCTCTACCAACTGAGCTATCGAAGGTTGACTGTTCATGCAGAATTGAGGGAAAATCTACTTAATATACTGGAAACGACATTCTCTCATTGAATATTTGCCATTTCTTCACAAAATGTTAATTCCTCAAAGTAGTTTTGCACTTCTATAAAATGACTTTGCGCCAGAGTTGAAACAGCAAATTAATGATTTCAGACTCTTCTCACTACAACCCTCCGCTCTACCAACTGAGCTATAGAATGTTGACAATAGTTGGGTACTTGTGAGAATATGTACTAGATATACTAGCAACGACATTCTCTCATGCAATGTTGGCCATTTCGTCACGAAATGGTACACCCTCAAAGTGGTTTTGCACCTCTGATAAATTCCTTCGAGCCAGAGTTGAACCACCGACCTAAGGATTTCAGACTCTTTCCACTATAGTCCTCCGCTGTACCAACTGAGCTATCGAAGGTTGACTGTACCTGTAGAATTGAGCAACCATCTACTTAATATACTGGAAACGACATTCTCTCATTGAATATTTACCATTTCTTCACAAAATGTTAATTCCTCAAAGTAGTTCTGCAGTTCTATAAAATTACTTCGCGCCAGAGTTGAAACAGCAAATGAATGACTTCAGACTCTCCTCACTACAACTCTCCGCTCTACCAACTGAGCTATAGAATTTTGACTATAGTTGAGTACTTGTGAGAATATGTACTAGATAAACTAGCAACGACACTGTCTTTTGCAATATTTGCCATTTCATCACGAAATGATACGTCCTCAAAGTGGTTTTGCACCTCTATAAAATTCCTTCGAGCCGGAGTTGAACAAGTGCCCTAATGATTTCAGCGTCTTTTCACTACAGTCCTCCACTCTACCATCTGAGCTATCGAATGTTGAATGTGTCTGTGTGATTAAGAGAACATCTACTCAATATACTTGAAACGACTTTCTCTCATTTAATATTTGCCATTTCTTCACTAAATGTTAATTCCTCAAAGTAGTATTGCATTTCTATAAAATTACTTTGCGCCAGAGTTGAAACAGCAAATGAATGATTTAAGACTCTCCTCACTACAACCCTCCGCTCTACCAACTGAGCTATAGAATGTTGAGTATAGTTGAGTACTTGTGAGAATATGTACTAGATATACTAGCAACGACATTGTCTTTTGCAATATTTGCCATTTCATCACGAAATGATACGTCCTCAAAGTGGTTTTGCACCTCTATAAAATTCCTTCGAGCCGGAGTTGAACCAGCGACCTAAGGATTTCAGACTCTTTCTACTACAGTCCTCCGCTCTACCAACTGAGCTATCGAAGGTTGACTGTTCATGCAGAATTGAGGGAAAATCTACTTAATATACTGGAAACGACATTCTCTCATTGAATATTTGCCATTTCTTCACAAAATGTTAATTCCTCAAAGTAGTTTTGCACTTCTATGTAATTACTTTGCGCCAGAGTTGAAACAGCAAATTAATGATTTCAGACTCTTCTCACTACAACCCTCCGCTCTACCAACTGAGCTATAGAATGTTGACTATAGTTGCGTACTTGTGAGAAAATGTACTAGATAAACTAGCAAAGACATTGTCTTTCGCAATATTTGCCATTTCATCACGAAATGATACGTCCTCAAAGTGGTTTTGCACCTCTATAAAATTCCTTCGAGCCGGAGTTGAACCAGCGACCTAAGGATTTCAGACTCTTTTCCCTAAACTCCTCCGCTCTACCAACTGAGCTATCGAAGGTTGAATGTGTCTGTAGAATTGAGGGACCATCTACTTAATATACTGGAAACGACATCCTCTCATGAATATTTGCCATTTCTTCACTAAATGTTAATTCCTCAAAGTAGTTCTGCACTTCTATATAATTACTTCTCACCATAGTTGAAACAGCAAATGAATGACTTCAGACTCTCCTCACTACAACCCTCCGCTCTACCAACTGAGCTATAGAATGTTGACTATCGTTGAGTACTTGTGAGAATATGTACTAGATAAACTAGCAACGACATTGTCTTTTGCAATATTTGCCATTTCATCACGAAATGATACGTCCTCAAAGTGGTTTTGCACCTCTATAAAATTCCTTCGAGCCGGAGTTGAACCAGCGACCTAAGGATTTCAGACACTTTCTACTACAGTCCTCCGCTCTACCAACTGAGCTATCGAAGGTTGCCTGTTCATGCAGAATTGAGGGAAAATCTACTTAATATACTGGAAACGACATTCTCTCATTGAATATTTGCCATTTCTTCACAAAATGTTAATTCCTCAAAGTAGTTTTGCACTTCTATAAAATGACTTTGCGCCAGAGTTGAAACAGCAAATTAATGATTTCAGACTCTTCTCACTACAACCCTCCGCTCTACCAACTGAGCTATAGAATGTTGACAATAGTTGGGTACTTGTGAGAATATGTACTAGATATACTAGCAACGACATTCTCTCATGCAATGTTGGCCATTTCGTCACGAAATGGTACACCCTCAAAGTGGTTTTGCACCTCTAATAAATTCCTTCGAGCCAGAGTTGAACCACCGACCTAAGGATTTCAGACTCTTTCCACTATAGTCCTCCGCTGTACCAACTGAGCTATCGAAGGTTGACTGTACATGTAGAATTGAGCGAGCATCTACTTAATATACTGGAAACGACATTCTCTCATTGAATATTTACCATTTCTTCACAAAATGTTAATTCCTCAAAGTAGTTTTGCACTTCTATGTAATTACTTTGCGCCAGAGTTGAAACAGCAAATTAATGATTTCAGACTCTTCTCACTACAACCCTCCGCTCTACCAACTGAGCTATAGAATGTTGACTATAGTTGCGTACTTGTGAGAAAATGTACTAGATAAACTAGCAAAGACATTGTCTTTCGCAATATTTGCCATTTCATCACGAAATGATACGTCCTCAAAGTGGTTTTGCACCTCTATAAACTTCCTTCGAGCCGGAGTTGAACCAGCGACCTAAGGATTTCAGACTCTTTTCACTACAGTCCTCCGCTCTACCAACTGAGCTATCGAAGGTTGAATGTGTCTGTAGAATTGAGGGACCATCTACTTAATATACTGGAAACGACATCCTCTCATGAATATTTGCCATTTCTTCACTAAATGTTAATTCCTCAAAGTAGTTCTGCACTTCTATATAATTACTTCTCACCATAGTTGAAACAGCAAATGAATGACTTCAGACTCTCCTCACTACAACCCTCCGCTCTACCAACTGAGCTATAGAATGTTGACTATAGTTGAGTACTTGTGAGAATATGTACTAGATAAACTAGCAACGACATTGTCTTTTGCAATATTTGCCATTTCATCACGAAATGATACGTCCTCAAAGTGGTTTTGCACCTCTATAAAATTCCTTCGAGCCGGAGTTGAACCAGCGACCTAAGGATTTCAGACTCTTTCTACTACAGTCCTCCGCTCTACCAACTGAGCTATCGAAGGTTGACTGTTCATGCAGAATTGAGGGAAAATCTACTTAATATACTGGAAACGACATTCTCTCATTGAATATTTGCCATTTCTTCACAAAATGTTAATTCCTCAAAGTAGTTTTGCACTTCTATAAAATGACTTTGCGCCAGAGTTGAAACAGCAAATTAATGATTTCAGACTCTTCTCACTACAACCCTCCGCTCTACCAACTGAGCTATAGAATGTTGACAATAGTTGGGTACTTGTGAGAATATGTACTAGATATACTAGCAACGACATTCTCTCATGCAATGTTGGCCATTTCGTCACGAAATGGTACACCCTCAAAGTGGTTTTGCACCTCTAATAAATTCTTTCGAGCCAGAGTTGAACCACCGACCTAAGGATTTCAGACTCTTTCCACTATAGTCCTCCGCTGTACCAACTGAGATATCGAAGGTTGACTGTACATGTAGAATTGAGCGACCATCTACTTAATATACTGGAAACGACATTCTCTCATTGAATATTTACCATTTCTTCACAAAATGTTAATTCCTCAAAGTAGTTCTGCAGTTCTATAAAATTACTTCGCGCCAGAGTTGAAACAGCAAATGAATGACTTCAGACTCTCCTCACTACAACTCTCCGCTCTACCAACTGAGCTATAGAATTTTGACTATAGTTGAGTACTTGTGAGAATATGTACTAGATAAACTAGCAACGACACTGTCTTTTGCAATATTTGCCATTTCATCACGAAATGATACGTCCTCAAAGTGGTTTTGCACCTCTATAAAATTCCTTCGAGCCGGAGTTGAACAAGCGCCCTAATGATTTCAGCTTCTTTTCACTACAGTCCTCCACTCTACCATCTGAGCTATCGAATGTTGAATGTGTCTGTGTGATTAAGAGAACATCTACTCGATATACTTGAAACGACTTTCTCTCATTTAATATTTGCCATTTCTTCACTAAATGTTAATTCCTCAAAGTAGTATTGCACTTCTATAAAATTTCTTTGCGCCAAAGTTGAAACAGCAAATGAATGATTTAAGACTCTCCTCACTACAACCCTCCGCTCTACCAACTGAGCTATAGAATGTTGAGTATAGTTGAGTACTTGTGAGAATATGTACTAGATATACTAGCAACGACATTGTCTTTTGCAATATTTGCCATTTCATCACGAAATGATACGTCCTCAAAGTGGTTTTGCACCTCTATAAAATTCCTTCGAGCCGGAGTTGAACCAGCGACCTAAGGATTTCAGCCACTTTTCACTACAATCCTCCGCTCTACCAACTGAGCTATCGAAGGTTGAATGTGTATGTGTGATTAAGAGAACATCTGCTCGATATACTGGAAACGACTTTCTTTCATTGAATATTTGCCATTTCTTCACTAAATGTTAATTCGTCAAAGTAGTTTTGCACTTCTATGTAATTACTTTGCGCCAGAGTTGAAACAGCAAATGAATGACTTCAGACTCTCCTCACTACAACCCTCCGCTCTACCAACTGAGCTATAGAATGTTGACTATAGTTGAGCACTTGTGAGAATATGTACTAGATAAACTAGCAACGACATTGTCTTTTGCAATATTTGCCATTTCATCACGAAATGATACGTCCTCAAAGTGGTTTTGCACCTCTATAAAATTCCTTCGAGCCGGAGTTGAACCAGCGACCTAAGGATTTCAGACTCTTTTCACTACAGTCTTCCGCTCTACCAACTGAGCTATCGAAGGTTGAATGTGTATGTGTGATTAAGAGAACATCTACTCGATATACTGGAAACGACTTTCTCTCATTGAATATTTGCCATTTCTTCACTAAATGTTAATTCGTCAAAGTAGTTTTGCACTTCTATGTAATTACTTTGCGCCAGAGTTGAAACAGCAAATTAATGATTTCAGACTCTTCTCACTACAACCCTCCGCTCTACCAACTGAGCTATAGAATGTTGACTATAGTTGCATACTTGTGAGAAAATGTACTAGATAAACTAGCAAAGACATTGTCTTTCGCAATATTTGCCATTTCATCACGAAATTATACGTCCTCAAAGTGGTTTTGCACCTCTATAAAATTCCTTCGAGCCGGAGTTGAACCAGCGACCTAAGGATTTCAGACTCTTTTCACTACAGTCCTCCGCTCTACCAACTGAGCTATCGAAGGTTGAATGTGTCTGTAGAATTGAGGGACCATCTACTTAATATACTGGAAACGACATCCTCTCATGAATATTTGCCATTTCTTCACTAAATGTTAATTCCTCAAAGTAGTTCTGCACTTCTATATAATTACTTCTCACCATAGTTGAAACAGCAAATGAATGACTTCAGACTCTCCTCACTACAACCCTCCGCTCTACCAACTGAGCTATAGAATGTTGACTATAGTTGAGTACTTGTGAGAATATGTACTAGATAAACTAGCAACGACATTGTCTTTTGCAATATTTGCCATTTCATCACGAAATGATACGTCCTCAAAGTGGTTTTGCACCTCTATAAAATTCCTTCGAGCCGGAGTTGAACCAGCGACCTAAGGATTTCAGACTCTTTCTACTACAGTCCTCCGCTCTACCAACTGAGCTATCGAAGGTTGACTGTTCATGCAGAATTGAGGGAAAATCTACTTAATATACTGGAAACGACATTCTCTCATTGAATATTTGCCATTTCTTCACAAAATGTTAATTCCTCAAAGTAGTTCTGCAGTTCTATAAAATTACTTCGCGCCAGAGTTGAAACAGCAAATGAATGATTTCAGACTCTTCTCACTACAACCCTCCGCTCTACCAACTGAGCTATAGAATGTTGACTATAGTTGCGTACTTGTGAGAATATGTACTAGATAAACTAGCAACGACATTGTCTTTTGCAATATTTGCCATTTCATTACAAAATGATACGTCCTCAAAGTGGTTTTGCACCTCTATAAAATTCCTTTGAGCCGGAGTTGAACAAGCGACCTAATGATTTCAGCGTCTTTTCACTACAGTCCTCCGCTTTACCAACTGAGCTATCGAATGTTGAATGTGTTTGTGTGATTAAGAGAACATCTACTCGATATACTTGAAACGACTTTCTCTCATTGAATATTTGCCATTTCTTCACTAAATGTTAATTCCTCAAAGTAGTATTGCACTTCTATAAAATTACTTTGCGCCAGAGTTGAAACAGCAAATGAATGATTTAAGACTCTCCTCACTACAACCCTCCGCTCTACCAACTGAGCTATAGAATGTTGACTATAGTTGAGTACTTGTGAGAATATGTACTAGATGAACTAGCAACAACATTCTATCATGCAATGTTGGCCATTTCGTCACGAAATGGTACGTCCTCAAAGTGGTTTTGCACCTCTATAAAATTCCTTCGAGCCGGAGTTGAACGAGCAACCTAAGGATTTCAGACTCTTTCTACTACAGTCCTCTGCTCTACCAACTGAGCTATCGAAGGTTGACTGTTCATGCAGAATTGAGGGAAAATCTACTTAATATACTGGAAACGACATTCTCTCATTGAATATTTGCCATTTCTTCACCAAATGTTAATTCGTCAAAGTAGTTTTGCACTTCTATATAATTACTTCGCTCCAGAGTTGAAACAGCAAATTAATGATTTCAGACTCTTCTCACTACAACCCTCCGCTCTACCAACTGAGCTATAGAATGTTGACTATAGTTGCATACTTGTGAGAAAATGTACTAGATAAACTAGCAAAGACATTGTCTTTCGCAATATTTGCCATTTCATCACGAAATGATACGTCCTCAAAGTGGTTTTGCACCTCTATAAAATTCCTTCGAGCCGGAGTTGAACCATCTACCTAAGGATTTCAGACTCTTTTCACTACAGTCTTCCGCTCTACCAACTGAGCTATCGAAGGTTGAATGTGTATGTGTGATTAAGAGAACATCTACTCGATATACTGGAAACGACTTTCTCTCATTGAATATTTGCCATTTCTTCACTAAATGTTAATTCGTCAAAGTAGTTTTGCACTTCTATGTAATTACTTTGCGCCAGAGTTGAAACAGCAAATTAATGATTTCAGACTCTTCTCACTACAACCCTCCGCTCTACCAACTGAGCTATAGAATGTTGACTATAGTTGCATACTTGTGAGAAAATGTACTAGATAAACTAGCAAAGACATTGTCTTTCGCAATATTTACCATTTCATCACGAAATTATACGTCCTCAAAGTGGTTTTGCACCTCTATAAAATTCCTTCGAGCCGGAGTTGAACCAGCGACCTAAGGATTTCAGACTCTTTTCACTACAGTCCTCCGCTCTACCAACTGAGCTATCGAAGGTTGAATGTGTCTGTAGAATTGAGGGACCATCTACTTAATATACTGGAAACGACATCCTCTCATGAATATTTGCCATTTCTTCACTAAATGTTAATTCCTCAAAGTAGTTCTGCACTTCTATATAATTACTTCTCACCATAGTTGAAACAGCAAATGAATGACTTCAGACTCTCCTCACTACAACCCTCCGCTCTACCAACTGAGCTATAGAATGTTGACTATAGTTGAGTACTTGTGAGAATATGTACTAGATAAATTAGCAACGACATTGTCTTTTGCAATATTTGCCATTTCATCACGAAATGATACGTCCTCAAAGTGGTTTTGCACCTCTATAAAATTCCTTCGAGCCGGAGTTGAACCAGCGACCTAAGGATTTCAGACTGTTTCTACTACAGTCCTCCGCTCTACCAACTGAGCTATCGAAGGTTGACTGTTCATGCAGAATTGAGGGAAAATCTACTTAATATACTGGAAACGACATTCTCTCATTGAATATTTGCCATTTCTTCACAAAATGTTAATTCCTCAAAGTAGTTCTGCAGTTCTATAAAATTACTTCGCGCCAGAGTTGAAACAGCAAATGAATGATTTCAGACTCTTCTCACTACAACCCTCCGCTCTACCAACTGAGCTATAGAATGTTGACTATAGTTGCGTACTTGTGAGAATATGTACTAGATAAACTAGCAACGACATTGTCTTTTGCAATATTTGCCATTTCATTACAAAATGATACGTCCTCAAAGTGGTTTTGCACCTCTATAAAATTCCTTTGAGCCGGAGTTGAACAAGCGACTTAATGATTTCAGCGTCTTTTCACTACAGTCCTCCGCTTTACCAACTGAGCTATCGAATGTTGAATGTGTCTGTGTGATTAAGAGAACATCTACTCGATATACTTGAAACGACTTTCTCTCATTGAATATTTGCCATTTCTTCACTAAATGTTAATTCCTCAAAGTAGTATTGCACTTCTATAAAATTACTTTGCGCCAGAGTTGAAACAGCAAATGAATGATTTAAGACTCTCCTCACTACAACCCTCCGCTCTACCAACTGAGCTATAGAATGTTGACTATAGTTGAGTACTTGTGAGAATATGTACTAGATGAACTAGCAACAACATTCTATCATGCAATATTGGCCATTTCGTCACGAAATGGTACGTCCTCAAAGTGGTTTTGCACCTCTATAAAATTCCTTCGAGCCGGAGTTGAACCAGCAACCTAAGGATTTCAGACTCTTTCTACTACAGTCCTCCGCTCTACCAACTGAGCTATCGAAGGTTGACTGTTCATGCAGAATTGAGGGAAAATCTACTTAATATACTGGAAACGACATTCTCTCATTGAATATTTGCCATTTCTTCACCAAATGTTAATTCGTCAAAGTAGTTTTGCACTTCTATATAATTACTTCGCGCCAGAGTTGAAACAGCAAATTAATGATTTCAGACTCTTCTCACTACAACCCTCCGCTCTACCAACTGAGCTATAGAATGTTGACTATAGTTGCATACTTGTGAGAAAATGTACTAGATAAACTAGCAAAGACATTGTCTTTCGCAATATTTGCCATTTCATCACAAAATGATACGTCCTCAAAGTGGTTTTGCACCTCTATAAAATTCCTTCGAGCCGGAGTTGAACCATCTACCTAAGGATTTCAGACTCTTTTCACTACAGTCTTCCGCTCTACCAACTGAGCTATCGAAGGTTGAATGTGTATGTGTGATTAAGAGAACATCTACTCGATATACTGGAAACGACTTTCTCTCATTGAATATTTGCCATTTCTTCACTAAATGTTAATTCGTCAAAGTAGTTTTGCACTTCTATGTAATTACTTTGCGCCAGAGTTGAAACAGCAAATTAATGATTTCAGACTCTTCTCACTACAACCCTCCGCTCTACCAACTGAGCTATAGAATGTTGACTATAGTTGCATACTTGTGAGAAAATGTACTAGATAAACTAGCAAAGACATTGTCTTTCGCAATATTTGCCATTTCATCACGAAATTATACGTCCTCAAAGTGGTTTTGCACCTCTATAAAATTCCTTCGAGCCGGAGTTGAACCAGCGACCTAAGGATTTCAGACTCTTTTCACTACAGTCCTCCGCTCTACCAACTGAGCTATCGAAGGTTGAATGTGTCTGTAGAATTGAGGGACCATCTACTTAATATACTGGAAACGACATCCTCTCATGAATATTTGCCATTTCTTCACTAAATGTTAATTCCTCAAAGTAGTTCTGCACTTCTATATAATTACTTCTCACCATAGTTGAAACAGCAAATGAATGACTTCAGACTCTCCTCACTACAACCCTCCGCTCTACCAACTGAGCTATAGAATGTTGACTATAGTTGAGTACTTGTGAGAATATGTACTAGATAAACTAGCAACGACATTGTCTTTTGCAATATTTGCCATTTCATCACGAAATGATACGTCCTCAAAGTGGTTTTGCACCTCTATAAAATTCCTTCGAGCCGGAGTTGAACCAGCGACCTAAGGAATTCAGACTCTTTCTACTACAGTCCTCCGCTCTACCAACTGAGCTATCGAAGGTTGACTGTTCATGCAGAAATGAGGGAAAATCTACTTAATATACTGGAAACGACTTTCTCTCATTGAATATTTGCCATTTCTTCACTAAATGTTAATTCCTCAAAGTAGTATTGCACTTCTATAAAATTACTTTGCGCCAGAGTTGAAACAGCAAATGAATGATTTAAGACTCTCCTCACTACAACCCTCCGCTCTACCAACTGAGCTATAGAATGTTGACTATAGTTGAGTACTTGTGAGAATATGTACTAGATGAACTAGCAACAACATTCTATCATGCAATGTTGGCCATTTCGTCACGAAATGGTACGTCCTCAAAGTGGTTTTGCACCTCTATAAAATTCCTTCGAGCCGGAGTTGAACCAGCGACCTAAGGATTTCAGACTCTTTCTACTACAGTCCTCCGCTCTACCAACTGAGCTATCGAAGGTTGACTGTTCATGCAGAATTGAGGAAAAATCTACTTAATATACTGGAAACGAAATTCTCTCATTGAATATTTGCCATTTCTTCACCAAATGTTAATTCGTCAAAGTAGTTTTGCACTTCTATATAATTACTTCGCGCCAGAGTTGAAACAGCAAATTAATGATTTCAGACTCTTCTCACTACAACCCTTTGTCTACCAACCGAGCTATAGAATGTTGACAATAGTTGAGTACTTGTGAGAATATGTACTAGATGAACTAGCAACAACATTCTCTCATGCAATGTTGGCCATTTCGTCACGAAATGGTACGTCCTCAAAGTGGTTTTGCACCTCTATAAAATTCCTTCGAGCCGGAATTGAACCAGCGACCTAAGGATTTCAGACTCTTTCCACTACAGTCCTCCGCTCTACCAACTGAGCTATCGAAGATTAAATGTGTCTGTAGAATTGAGGGATCAACTACTTAATATACCGGAAACGACATTCTCTCATTGAATATTTGCCATTTCTTCACAAAATGTTAATTCCTCAAAGTAGTTCTGCACTTCTATAAAATTACTTCGTGCCAGTGTTGAAACAGCAAACGAATGACTTCAGACTGTCCTCACTACAACCCTCCGCTCTACCAACTGAGCTATAGAATGTTGACTATAGTTGAGTACTTGTGAGAATATGTACTAGATAAACTAGCAACAACATAGTCTTTTGCAATATTGGCCATTTCATCACGAAATGATACGTCCTCAAAGTGGTTTTGCACCTCTATAAAATTACTTCGAGCCGGAGTTGAACAAGCGACCTAACGTTTTCAGCCTCTTTTCACTACAGTCCTCCGCTCTACCAACTGAGCTATCGAAGGTTGAACGTGTCTGTGTGATTAAGAGGACATCTACTCGATATACTGCAAACAACTTTCTCTCATTGAATATTTGCCATTTCTTCACTAAATGTTAATTCCTCAAAGTAGTTTTGCACTTCTATAAAATTACTTTGCGCCAGAGTTGAAACAGCAAATGAATGATTTAAGACTCTCCTCACTACAACCCTCCGCTCTACCAACTGAGCTATAGAATGTTGAGTATAGTTGAGTACTTGTGAGAATATGTACTAGATAAACTAGCAACGACATTGTCTTTTGCAATATTTGCCATTTCATCACGAAATGATACGTCGTCAAAGTGGTTTTGCACCTCTATAAAACTCCTTCGAGCCGGAGTTGAACCAGCGACCTAAGGATTTTAGCCTCTTTTCACTACAGTCCTCCGCTCTACCAACTGAGCTTTCAAAGGTTGAATTTCTCTGTGTGATTAAGAGAACATCTACTCGATATACTGGAAACGACATTCTCTCATTGAATATTTGCCATTTCTTCACAAAATGTTAATTCCTCAAAGTAGTTTTGCACTTCTATAAAATTACTTTGCGCCAGAGTTGAAACAGCAAATTAATGATTTCAGACTCTTCTCACTACAAGCCTCCGCTCTACCAACTGAGCTATAGAATGTTTACTTTAGTTGAGTACTTGTGAGAATATGTACTAGATAAACTAGCAACGACATTGTCTTTTGCAATATTTGCCATTTCATTACAAAATGATACGTCCTCAAAGTGGTTTTGCACCTCTGTAAAATTCCATCGAGCCGGAGTTGAACCAGTGACCTAAAGATTTCAGACTCTTTTCACCACATCCCTCCTCTCTACTACTTGAGCTAGCGAGAGTTGAAATTTTATAAGTAATTGCGATAATATCTAAATGTAAACTTGCAAGGACTTTCTCTCATGCAATGTTGGCCATTTCATCACGAAATGGTACAGCCTCAAAGTGGTTTTGCAGCTCTAAAAAATTCCTTAACGCCGGAGTTGAACCAGCTATCTATGGCTTTCAGACTCTTTCCACTACAGTCCTCCGCTCTACCAACTGAGCTATCGCAGGTTCAATGTGTCGGTTTGATTGAGAGAACATCTACTCAATATACTGGAAACGACTTTCTCTCATTGAATATTTGCCGTTTCTTCACCAAATGTTAATTCCTCAAAGTAGTTTTGCACTTCTATATAATTACTTCGCGCCAGAGTTGAAACAGCAAATTAATGATTTCAGACTATTCTCACTACAACCCTCCGCTCTACCAACTGAGCTATAGAATGTTGACTATAGTTGAGTACTTATGAGAATATGGACTAGATAAACTAGCAACGACATTGTCTTTTGCAATATTTGCCATTTCATCACGAAATGATACGTCCTCAAAGTGGTTTTGCACCTCTATGAAATTCCTTCGCGCTGAACCAGCGACTTAAGAAATTCAGACTCTTTCCACTACAGTCCTCCGCTCTACCAACTGAGCTATCGAATGTTGAATGTATCAGTAGAATTGAGGGACCATCTACTTAATATACTGGAAACGACATTCTCTCATTGAATATTTGCCATTTCTTCACAAAATGTTAATTCCTCAAAGTAGTTCTGCACTTCTATAAAATTACTTGACACCATAGTTGAAACAGCAAATGAATGACTTCAGACTCTCCTCACTACAACCCTCCGCTCTACCAACTGAGCTATAGAATGTTGACTATAGTTGAGTACTTGTGAGAATATGTACTAGATAAACTAGCAACGACATTGTCTTTTGCAATATTTGCCATTTCATCACGAAATGATACGTCCTCAAAGTGGTTTTGCACCTCTATAAAATTCCTTCGAGCCGGAGTTGAACCAGCGACCTAAGGATTTCAGACTCTTTCCACTACAGTCCTCCGCTCTACCAACTGAGCTATCGAAGGTTGAACGTATCTGTAGAATTGAGGGATCAACTACTTAATATACTGGAAACGACATTCTCTCATTGAATATTTGCCATTTCTTCACTAAATGTTAATTCCTCAAAGTAGTTTTGCACTTCTATATAATTACTTCGCGCCAGAGTTGAAACAGCAAATTAATGATTTCAGACTATTCTCACTACAACCCTCCGCTCTACCAACTGAGCTATAGAATGTTGACTATAGTTGAGTACTTGTGAGAATATGTACTAGGTAAACTAGCAACGACATTGTCTTTTGCAATATTTGCCATTTCATCACGAAATGATACGTCCTCAAAGTGGTTTTGCACCTCTATAAAATTCCTTCGAGCTGGCGTTGAAGCAGCGACCTAAGAATTTCAGACTCTTTCCACTACAGTCCTCCGCTCTACCAACTGAGCTATCGAATGTTGAATGTATCTGTAGAATTGAGGGACCATCTACTTAATATACTGGAAACGACATTCTCTCATTGAATATTTGCCATTTCTTCACAAAATGTTAATTCCTCAAAGTAGTTCTATAACAACCTCTATAACATTCCTTGGAGCCGGAGTTGAACCAGTGACCAAAAGATTTCAGGCTCTTTTCACCACATCCCTCCGCTCTACTTCCTGAGCTAGCGAGAGTTGAACTTTATAAGTAATTGCAATAATACCTAAATGTAAACTTGCAAGGACTTTCTCTAATGCAATGTTGGCCATTTCATCACGAAATGGTACGTCCTCAAAGTGGTTTTGCAGCTCTAAAAAACTCCTTTGAGCCGGAGTTGAACCAGTGACCTAAAGATTTCAGACTCTTTTCACCACATCCCTCCGCTCTACTACCTGAGCTAGCGAAGATTGAATTTTTAAAAGTAATTGCGATAATATCTAAATGTAAACTTGCAAGGACTTTCTCCCATGCAATGTTGGCCATTTCATCACGAAATGGTACGTCCTCAAAGTGGTTTTGCAGCTCTAAAAAATTCCTTCGAGCCGGAGTTGAACCAGCAACCTAAGGATTTCAGACTCTTTCCACTACAGTTCTCCACTCTACCAACTGAGCTATCGCAGCTCGACTATCGTAGACTTTTTGAGAGAACATCTACTCAATATACTGGAAACGACTTTCTTTCATTGAATATTTGCCATTTGTTCACCAAATGTTAATTCCTCAAAGTAGTTTTGCACTTCTATAAAATTAATTTACGCCAGAGTTGAAACAGCAAATTAATGATTTCAGACTCTTCTCACTACAACCCTCCGCTCTACCAACTGAGCTATAGAATGCTGACTATAGTTGAGTGCTTGCGAGAATATGTACTAGATGAACTAGCAACAACATTCTCTTTTGCAATATTCGCCATTTCATCACGAAATAATACGTCCTCAAAGTGGTTTTGCACCTCTATAAAATTCCTTCGAGCTGGCGTTGAACCAGCGACCTAAGGATTTCAGACTCTTTCCACGACAGTCCTCCACTCTACCAACTGAGCTATCGAAGGTTGACTGTACATGTAGAATTGAGGGAACATCTACTCAATATACTGGAAACGACTTTCTCTCATTGTCTGTACGTACTAGCACATGCTTGCCCTGTATAAAGGGAAGAAGTGCTCTCAGGCCAAGGTGTATTTCTCTGAGCTCCAGGACATTGATGTGTTCTTTGTCCTACGGGTGTTCCCATTGGCCTCTCACCGTCCGACCCTCCCAGACTGCTCCCCAGCCCATCTTGGAGGCATCTGTGGACACTAGCGTCCCCCTGGAAGGTACCCTGCCCAGAGGAACTCCCTGTGTCAACCAGCTGACGTTCCGCCAGGGTAGCAAGGCTTGCAAACATAACTGGGTCACCCTGAGCTTTCTGTACTTGTACCTCCATGGGTGAAGGCCGAAAGCATTCAGCCAACACTGCAATGGTCCTTAGAAGGTCCAGTGGGACCACCATTGCCGCAGCAGATATCAACTCCAACATCCTCTGAATGTAAAGCAGCTCTATACGGCTGTTCTGGCGAAAAGCATGGAGGGTTGCCTGGATCCCGGCTACTCTCTGAGGGGTGAGAGATGCCCTCATCGTGAGAGAGTTCAGGCAGAGTCCCAAAATGGACGTTTCCTGCCTTGGATTCAGGTCGCTCTTTTTCGAGTTGACCTGGAAGGCTCGTTCCTGAAAGACGAAACGGAGGAACGGCTGATGTTCTTGACAAATCGGGACGTGGAAGTATGCATCTTTTAAATCAATCGTAGTGAACCACTCGCCCGGCTTTATTGACTCTAGGATGTGCCTTGTCTGGAGCATTTTGGAGGTCAGGGTTTTCAAGTGCGCGTTCAAGCGGCGCAGGTCTAAAATGGGGCATAGCCCACCGTCCTTTTTGGGGACAAGGAAATATATTGAATAAAAGCCAGCTTGCTGTTCGCTGGTGCTCCCCCTTGTTATGGCGCCTTTCTGCAGTAGTGTCGCCACTTCTTCTGCTAAAATGTTTGCCTAGACTGGGTCCTTGACTGTGGTCGGATGGAACCCCGAAAAGGGTGGAGGCCGCCGCCGAAAGTGGAGTCTGTAACCCCTTAAAATTGTGTCCGACACCCAAGGGTCTGAAGTCTCCCTCTCCCAGCAATCCAGGCGTAGCTGCGTGTGAACCTCTGCAGCTGACCCCTGTATCCTACTTACGGCCCCCCCGAGTCCTTGGACCCCTGGGGGGGCGCCCGCGTTTGGCCGTCCTATTTGCCCCTGACTGGGGTAGACGTTCCCCCTGATAGTGCCCAGGCCGGGCCAGACCTTGCCCACTGAAACCCTGGCGTGTGTTACCCGACCACGGTTCCTGACGTCTCCAGACACGTGTATGTGTGTGCTGACTACTTGCCGTTCCAGCTGTGGGTGGATGAAATTACCTTTTCACACCCTCGCAAGCACGCACAGACTCCGGAGCTTTAACCAGCAGAGACTGTGAGTCGGGATGGAACACCTTGGCTGGCAGTACCGGCATATTTATGAGCTCTGCCCTCACACCCTCAGGGAGGGCAGTCTGGGACAGCCAGATTTGACTGCGAGCTACAATCGCAGATGACATGGCAGAGCCCACGTCACGCGTCATCTGCATTTCCGGTCCGAGCAGCACAAGCAGACGCATTATAGGCCTTACAAACAAGGCGATCAGTCCTGTCACACTCCCTCCGAGGGCAGTGTGGGTCTGCAGTCAATCCCGGTGGTCCAGCGGAAGTCAGAGCAGCCATCTCCCTTTCTACAGGCGGCATATCCCCCAACCAGGTCTCCGGTGGGTATGACGCCCTAGCCAGCTTCCTGCAACCTGCGTTAAACTGACAAGGTTTGCTCGGAGCATCCCAGGTTTTCCTCAACATTTGGCAAATCATCTGCCGCAGGGAGGGACACCGTGGGCCGGGACTGGGCAATACCGGCCCAGACCCCATCAGCTGGGCTAGCACCCTGCACCGGGATTGTGAGCCACACAATTTTCGCAGCAGTAAGAACCTTCTCTGCCAGATCCCCTGTACCGGCGACATTTGTGCCATCACCTCCTGATGTTGAATCCCCTGGGTAGGAGGGAGCACCACTGCGCCCACCCTCAGGGCTCCCCTGGTCTTGCCCAACCCCCAGGAGGGGCCTTGAGCATAAAGCGAAATGGCGTCAGGATGCCTTTGCTCCTGAAAAGAAGGCAGGTGATCAAGTGAGGCCTCCGCTGAGCCGACGGGGGTTTCGAAGCTGTTCACCCTGTCTGTCAGGCCACGAACGGCTGCCAGAAGCTGGGTGTACACGCTCTCCTCCTCTAACGAATCCCGCACGGGGGCGAACTTGGAGGGAGCGCGGGGGAGTCGACAGCGTCTGCGGTTCTCCTCCTCTTGTGCTTATGAGGAGGCTTATGGGACGACCTGTGCTTCCTTCCCGAGGACTTACACTCTGGTTCATAGGACTGCCCTCCAGGAGCGGAAGAGGAGTCCGACAGTGACACGAGTGCTGCCTGCAGGCCAGCCCTACGAGCCCTCTCCTCGAGAGGCAAGTCGAGTGCAGCGGGGCATGGGTTCTTGACATCTCCCAAGAGATGAGCCCTGCCTAAACACCCAGGGCACTCCCGGTGGCCATTACGTGAGTCCATGGCCGCACCGCAAAAGATGCACATATGGGATGCCATCTCGGCAATCAGGACACTCACGCCTCGATATGCCGTAAGCGTGTACAACAATAGCAGCCCTAACAACTGTTTACCCTGCCAACTGCGAACAATAGCCACAGGATCAAGGCAATTGCTGCCGAGCTATATGGCGCAGACACCACACTGACCAATGCCGTTTGTGTACTGGCCCAGCCTGCTGCGAACATCCGCCAAGGGAACACTAAATGTAGCTTTACTGTGCACAGTAAGCGTATCCACCACTTTTTGTCCGGCCTGCTGCGAACAGTGGCCAACGGACTGAGAAAGTAACACTAATAACACCTTGTTATTAGTGTATTGTATACATACACTTATAACAAGGCTTACGGATTTATCGTCATGAACAAAGTAATAACTTCACCCACATACCCAGCACAATTCACGCGAACGTGGGGGTCTTCACGGTTGAACAGAAATTAATGACCGCACCATGCAGTCATGTTCATTGGAATTATCTTAATAAACAAATTAAATATCTCAAGCACAAGCCCAGCACAATTCACGCGAACGTGAGTGGGGGTTTTCACGGCGGAACAGAAATTAAGGACCGCACCTGGCAGTCATTCTCATTGGAATTATCTTAATAATCAAATTAAATATCTCACGCACTAACCCAGCACAATTCACGTGAACATGGGTGGGGTAACTATTTAACAAACAAACCCTGCACAATTCACGCGGACGTGTGTGGGGGTTTCACGGCACAACCCGACTGCTGCTACAGAGGGGAGTCAGCCTATCACTTCAGCCTTGTGTTTTTAGTGTTTAACTTCAGAGCCTATGATAATCAAAATATATAAAGCGTTCAAAACAGGGTAGAAACGTTTCGTCTTACCGTGCTTCGCGCTCGTTCACCAGTACTTTTCTCCTGCACACACAAGCCAAATTGGTTAGCCAGGGAAAAAATAGCGAAAACTTTAACGGGAAAACTTTAAACAGTCCTCAGTGGCTTAAAGCGCCTGCACGATTAAAGTGACGGATTGTAGATTTTCCAAGTTTCAAACTTACCGGGTCTCACGAAAAACCGAAGCGAGAAGGCAAAAGAGGAAGAGCCATGTCCTTGCATCCGCTTTATGCGGCAGGACCTGCCTCCAATCAGTCACAGGTGACAATTTTGATATAATGGTCTCGCGTCAAGTAGCTGAATGGCATCATTCGTGGTAAGACCGTGGTGACGGTCAGAGAGAAGTTGAAATAGATCGCCAGTGTGAACTATGGGAAAGTAAATAACCTGTGATCCCTCGTTTGCATTCTCTCTTTTTTTCTACCTCCTCCATTTTAAAGAACAAAGTTGTGAAGACATTAACATTAGCCTACCAACGTTTTTTTCCAATTAGGAAACAAGTATTCATGGACATGTATTTCTCGGCTTTGCAGTTTGAAGCCTAACGTTCGTTATTGACCAGCAGTTGGACAGTTAGGCTAGAGCCGCCTAGCCTTGTTGTTTCTTTAAAGGGGCCCTATTATGCCCTTTTTTTTACTGTTTATTATTTAATTAGTTTGACCTCATAGAATTGATTTACAACAATAAAGGGTAGTCTAGCACATTATTTATTCTCCTACTTTAATGAGTATTACAACCCCTATGTGAAACACCCTGTTGATTAGAATTTTGAGGCATTTAGAATCTTGGTGCTGACAGGGTGCTGACATCTCTTCAGGTACTCTGTCACTCTGTCTACTATGGCTTCAGTGCTACCTTACAATTTGAGCCTGAGTCGGACCCCGAAAGCGATAATGGAGCTGACAACGCTAATGGCGAGCACAATGTTAGTCGTAGAATGGACCAGGACATTTCACAGTGGCAAGTTTTTGTTTATGCTATTATACACACATGCGATTTATCATGTATTTAGCCCAGCTTTTCTGACTTAGCTTGTGGCTAGTAGACTACTCGTACT
The DNA here is from genome assembly GCF_949987615.1 of Pollachius pollachius. Lineage (NCBI taxonomy): Eukaryota > Metazoa > Chordata > Actinopteri > Gadiformes > Gadidae > Pollachius > Pollachius pollachius. Next base: position 18,061,732 of record NC_136946.1, on the reverse strand, counting down.
ATTGAAGCGTCCGTAACAAGCATTTTATGTCCCGACATGGCATATTATTGACTACTTTTGCCCGTCAAAATACACCTTATAACTTATAACATCTCTACTACCTAGGTGCACCTGTGTGAATTTTGCCACTATGCCCAACAAAGTGGAGAACGTCTGCTGTAGAGAAATCCCAAAGGTAAAACTGATGAGCGTTAGGCTAAGCTACACCGTTTGTTGAGAACGATCTCATGTCATATATCTATCATCTTCGGAGGATGTTATATTTATATATATATATATATACATCCTCAGAAGATGAGTAGCCTACCACTATCACCACAAAACCTTATAAGTAACTTCTAGTAAACTATGTTGCATGTTTAGATCATCTCTACCATATAGCAACAGTAACACCAGTCCACTGAGAAAACGAGTAATCTCCCCATTCTCCTCACCTGTTTGCTGTAGTATCAGCTAACTGTACCATGTTTGTTATGTGAAGTCATTAGTGATACCATTTTTTGCAAATAACAATCCTACTCGAATAGATGTTGCTTCAGCAATACCAGTTACGAGAAATCTCACCTGTTCACTGTTGTCTCAGCCATCTATTTACTGTATAACCATCATTGTTATGTAGAACTAATCAGCGATTTAAAAAAATGTTCAATAAAAGTATGACTGGAAAACAGATGTTGCTTCCTGAATCTGTATTGTCCTATGCAGTCATGTTGTTCTCTGTGATGTCAAGGTCACTTTACAAAGTAGTTACTTTGTCTTATTGTATTTATTAGGTACTAAGACGAATAAGTCAAGTGCCAGAATCAATAACCTGTATATATATTTACCATTCCCCCCGACCCAAGCGTGTCCAGGAATGCAGCAAAAGGTGATTGATGACGCTCTCCCATTGACTCCCAGCAAAAGTACATGCTTACGTCACCTTGTACCGGAAGTAAAAGAAAGCCGCGGAGAAAATCCCAATGAGCCGTTTCTAGGCAGCTCGGTAAAAGTGATTTGCGGTCATTTACTCCCCCTTGTGGGAAGTTTGTGGTATTGTAACTTTGCCGACCATTTCTATACCCAAAAACATATGTAAAGCCCAATAGGAGAAGAAAAAAAAAGGAAAAGCATAATAGGATCCCTTAAAGTTAATTATGCTTGTTGCAATGTTTACATTTTAGAATTTGGACATTACGTCACCTTCAAATTTGAACTCCACTCCAACATCCACTTGCTTTGGCTACAACCTATATTCACGTAGAGTAGGGCAAGAAAACATTGGCATGCAGTGCCGACTGCTATCAAGATGAATGATCAATGCATATAACAGAGAGTGATAATCTATACTATGCATGTCGTTTTACCACTGTGGATGCAATCACAGGTTTGTGTGTTGAGAAAGGTAAATATATTGTTAATGGCATGTCCTACAACATGCAGACTGTCCTCGGTGACTATGAAAAAGAGGAAATATGAAAAAAATCACAACAAACAATCACATCAAGGTAAAATGACCTTCAATTGTAATACATGATCTATAGTTTTACATTTACAGACCAAATTACCAAATATAATTAAAACAACTATTGAAGAAACCCGTCACATGAAACTTGGTGACTCAATGCTGTCATAGATGATGACAACATTTTGTAATTACCTACTGGCACCTTACACAATACAGGCTACTACAGGATATCTTACACAATATACAGGCCAGTAGAGGCCAACATAGTCTTTGGAAAGGGAGGGGTGAGGGGTTAACAGTTGGTTGCAATCTGCAACCTCAATGCTAGATGCTGCTAAATTTGACACACTGAACTTTAACTACCTTATATTTACAACTCCACCGCGACAGAAATACTTTGATGTATATAAGGAGAGTTGATCTAGGCCCATTGCTCATAGATTTAGCAGTGTTTGCTCTGTATTTTTCGTATTATGTAATCATAGTAATTATTTCACTTGCTTTTTAAAAGGCAGACAATTATATTACACCACCTTCTCCTCAAATGTTTTTATTACATATTCACTGCACAGCCCGCCTCCAAGTCAGTGGAATTATGTATTATTGATATCAAATCTAATAAGGCTGGTTATATGTGGCTCCCACTGCTGGGAGCCATAGCAAGAGTGTGTGTCTGTATCCTATTATTTGAATTTAGTCATAATTTTCCCTTTTTTATGGGATCAATCCAACTAGTCACTCCTCGAAGGGGAACATTGTTTTAGGTTTTTGCATCTCAAAGCATGAAATACATCTCATAGGTCAAAGCCATAGTAGGTCCTTTTTAATTAACAAATAAATTATTACTATGTACCGAATACCGAATATCTTCTAATATTAATATAATATTTTAATTTTTGTGAAACACACACACACAAACACATTATATCATATAACCCTTATGGACCAATTATGGATCAAGCCATCATCAAGCACCTTTTAGGTTACTGCAGCTTCTAATCTCATGTTACACGAAGCAAACTCACGGGGGAGACATTGTCCTTCTTTTGGGGCCTGGAATGAGTCCGTAGTCCGGAAAAAACAACCCAAGGTAAATTGATTGCACTTCTATAGCGCAGGAAAAAAAAAGCAACTGAATCGGTTTAACAAAGTTCCTCCTTCATTTGAATATCTATTCTTATCGTCATGTGTGTGTAAATATCATAGAAGGCCTCAAGTGTTCAATGTGGATAAAGGGATGGAAGTATTATTCCTTCACCTATCAAAGTTTCCAATACTGGAAATAAAGATATTTCTCCTTGTGTTCATACTGGTATTTAATACTTCTATGGTTCCTAGTATGTTTAGTGTATGGGTATCCTTGTGCAACAAGAATGTAAAAACACACACTTGCGCTCTAGAGCAAATGTTTTATGATTTCGGCAGACAACATATCATGTTTTGTAAATATGGCGTTGTACCCAAAACCCTAAACCCTAAATGTGCTTGTGTGTGTGCGATTTTTACAATAGGATGAGGTAATGTCACGACTATGTTAACTTGTCCATTGCCGGCTCCAGGGGCGGTTCTACGTCCAGTTACGCCCCGGGCAAGACTTCCTCCAAGGAAGATGCCGTCTGTGCACGGCACCTTCTCAACGAGCAGGTGTGCGCCTGCAGCCAGAGGGGGCGCCAATATACCAATTCCCGACACAATGTTATGTACTTCATTGAAAACCACTTCGCGGCGCGTTTTTATTTTTTTACTGCTCGTGGCGCCCCCTATGTGATTTGGCGCCCCCCACAAATATGGTGCCCCAGGCGGCCGCCTGGTTCGCCCGTGCCTACAACCGCCACTGGCCGGCTCAATGGATCTTGGACCATTGATCGCTCCGAGCCTATCAAGGGTCTGATGGAGGATCAGGTCTCACATAGAGCCCCTCCCCTTCTCTGCACTTTCGCTCCATTGGCATTTTATAGACCTATAGCCATTATTATGATGGACAATCAAAGGTGTCCCTCATAACACTAATGATGGATATGAGTATTGGTCTTCCTCCGTTCCTCTAGTTTAGTCTACTCCCTGTGTTCTGGTACATAAAGAAGCGCATGCTTAGTGTTATGAGTGTTATTTGTCCTACGATGACACCTCTGGGAAAATCACAGTCCACCGTTTACCACAGAAATCTGCCAATAACGGACCTCTGCATGCTTACACACGCCACACAATAATGCACACACAGACAACCATGTGCTACAAATGATGGACAGACCCCTACACAAAACACATCAATAAAGAAAACCAATACAAAAGCATGGGCTGCCTTTATTTGACACAAACACACCCACCATCGAGACATCCTCTAGGATAGACCATGTGGAGACGTCCATTCTGACCAGCCAGCTTCTCTATCACTCATTCCCTTGGAAGGCTCTCCAATGCCTTCTTTCATTTCACCACTGAGGACAGAATTCATGATCTCTCATCCGCTTTTACCAGCCAGATAAATCATTTCCCACTGAAACACTTGACACAAGCAGCACAAACAAGAGATTGCAGAATGTGTTTGATTGTGTAACGGTTCCGCGTTTAGTGTGCTAGAGAGGGAAAGTGCTTAGTGGCTCTGCGTTCAGTGATCTATGAAACTTCCTTCCTGTCTGATTACATTTGGCCTCCGTTGCCTCTTTTGTACACAGACAGAGAGGAAGCACATATAAGGTGGAGGGCTCAGCAGACAGAGATAAACAAGAGAAAAGAGAAAGGGTTGGAAAAGGTTACCTTCAGACTTGTTGTGCACTGAAAAAGTAAATGTGTGTGTGTGTGTGTGTGTGTGTGTGTGTGTGTGTGTGTGTGTGTGTGTGTGTGTGTGTGTGCGCGTGTGTGTAAATACACGCACATCCAATGTGTGTGTCTGCTTCTATCTTCCCAGTGCTCTGATTTCTTGTGTGTGTTTGTGTGTCGTCTACTTTTTTTTTTAAGTACATATATGTGTGTGGCCTCGGCTTGGGTATAGTGTGTGTGTCATCTTTCTAGTGTCTCTCACATTCGATGTGTGTGTGCGTGTGTGTTTAAATAAGCCACAGCCACGTTGGTCTTATGCCCTTGAAGGAGTGACAGCAGAGTGGATGAGCACCTTTTCACAATGTCCTTCTTCAGCAGACCAATAAAAACGAGGGAAACACACAGCCTGTGACAAACTCTGCCCTGAATCTGTCAGGCCCTTGCTCCCCCCACCCCCTCCTATCACCATAACCACACCTTTCCTCCCATCAGATAAGAATTGTCCACAAACCTTTTTCCCCACTCCCCACTCGTTCTCGGTTTCCAGGAATCCAGAGCGTCTCAGCAGCAGCTGAACCAAGTGAACGCCGACCTTCAAACCAGCCCATCTGGGCTCCTCCGAGGCCTTCGCCGTGTGTCTCTCCTCCTCACTCTTCCCTTCCACTGTTACAGTTGACCCTACTCTTTGGCATCTTTCTCTCTGTGTGTTTTATCTCTGGTATACTTGGCCCTCACTCGTACTCTTCACTGTATATGTTCCTTTCTGTGTATTCGTTTTGCTTGCCATCTTTTATCTAAAGACTTATGCAATATCTTTGCTCTATGCAGCAGTCCTATGAAACTGCGTCGCTCATCGTTTGAAGTGCGTCTAATGCTGGTTAGCATTTGTTTGCATTTCCAGAGAGAGATTTACAGTGTCTCAGTAAAATAAATGTTAACCTAAATGACTGCTCATCACACATCACAAATCCATCATTTTCATATCAAGGATATTCAGCTCTAAATTTAGGCACATTTAATATACATAATTGCTCATTTGAATAATGTGTCAATAATGTGTCATGTGTGAAAATAATACAACTTTTGGTCTCACCTCCCACCTGGTAATCTGTTCTCTGTGGCTGCTCCAGATGGTGCTGCTGCTGTATCCTCCTGAAGCAAAACATCAGCTGAGCCCCCAGACGGCTCCACACGCCCAGCCTGGACTGGCCTCAAAGAAATAGTAATAAAATATAAATATAAAATCACTTATTGATGGCTGTCTTGCTTTCCTTTTTCGCAATGAATCCGGTCAGAGGGACAAAAACATCAGCGTATAGCCTTCCATGCACATTTCTGTGCGTCTTTTAATAATGTTATCTATATATTTTGGATTCAACAGTTTAAGATTGCTCCATCGATTGCTCCACTCCATGTTAGGCTACCACAATTGTTTTGGACATTCTGCAGACATGCCCTTCATGAACTGAAACTCTTTCAATGGGCTGGAGGCCAGACTGATAGAAATAAGTAAGGGATAATGCCCGACGAGGTGTCCATTATCAGGAATTAATGGACGACGCGGTGGCCTGCCTTGGGCTTGTTCACACTACCTCCGTCCGTCAACGGATGTCATTGACTCTGCATGGGGCGATCGCGAAATGCGTCGTGCGTCTGTCCGTCCATTCGGCTCCGTGGCCTGCGTCAAAAAGCTGAGAAATGTTCAACGCTTTGATTGGCTGCAGCATGCGTCTACAAAGATTAGTCCTCTATACGTCAGACACGCTCTCGGCCATCCGTCACGGACGCATGCAGTGTGAACAAGGCGAACCGTCCGACGGGCAGCGGAGGACGGTTGCCTCCGTGACGTCCATTAAGTAAGGGATAATGCCCGATGAGGTGTCCATTATCAGGGATTAATGGAAGACGCGGAGGCGTGAACTGCCCAACGCGCAGCGGAGGACGGTTGCCTCCGCGAAGTCCATTAATTCCTGATAATGGACACCTCGAAGGGCATTATCCCGCTTATACCACGGTCACTTGCCAAAGAAAATAAATTAAGACAATTAATTCATATTTTCATGCGTTTCACAATCCAAATATAAAGTTTTTCACAAGCCAGAACTTTGTACCTGGAACAACCATTACCCTCCCGTAAGGTTCTTATGCAATGGAAACGTTGTTCACTCCTCCAGTAATTAGGACGGACCTTAGATACGACTTGGCAACGGGAGGTATTCTAGTCCGCTCAGCTATGAGCCAGAGAGCTAACATTATGCATTGTACATATTTATAATTCGAAATTCGTCCAAGCCTTTATACCACAGAGACTCTAGGGTCTATAGCATATAACCGCGTTGTCTGATTACAGTTTAATTCATTTTTCACAATTTACCAGCTCTCATTTTGAAGGCTGAACCGACCATTTGACTGGAACTATAGCAGGTGTCCGTATATATCAGGGGTTAATACACACCCGGCAGCCAATCAGAATCAAGTATTCCCCCAGACCATGGTGTAAAGAATGATAGCTCTGGGATCAGGATGGTCTCACGGCGGGTCTAGACCACTGATACACATCTGCTGGTTCTATTCTGTCCAGGAAGTGTTGGATAAAAAAGATAATTATTTCAAACATCTAATTTAAAACTTGAAGATTTTATTTTCATAAAAGAACTCCAAATCTGAACTTGTGTCGAAGGTCTCCAGGACGAACACAGCTGCCCTCAATCGCCTTCTAAATAACCTCAGAAGGAAAAGTGTACACCTCGTAGCCTTGGAAGATTAAGAGATATTCAAAGCAGCAATGTCATTGGAATGGAGGTTTATTCATGAAATCTGTGAGCGGCTTCTAGCTTAAGTGATTTTTATATCTTTTTAGAATCTCAAGATAGGTGTTGCATCTGTGAAAATGTGGTGTCAACCTACTCCCTGTGTGAATGTTATGTCCGTTATTAACAAGGTACTGAGAGCAGACGCATGGCTTTTAACACTTGCAAATGTTATTTGTCAATTGGGCAAAAGTCTTTATTAATTTAAATGGTCAATTGTAATCCATTCTTCTATGTTTTATCCAGAGGTATTGCTCTCTTTGATGATACAGGAGTAAAAAAGGTAAATGTATGACAAACATTCATGTTTCTGATTCTATGTTTCATTTTTTAGAATGGAAATTATACATTTCCTATGTGTGCATCATCATGTCCATCCAATTATTTTAAAATAACATAATTGTTTGTTAATATATGGTTCCCCTACATCTGGTGAATGTACTGATAAAAAAAATGTGCAGATGCAAATATATATGTAAACATATTAATAAATATGTAAATATATAAATATATACACCAAACTTCATCCATACGGATGTGGCTTTGCACCAGTATGACCAGGTGATTAGTGGTCCAACACCCAGAGCCACATGAGACCCCCTCGCTCTCACCTGCACTGACCTCTGCCTGTGTGTGTGTGTGTGTGTGTGTGTGTGTGTGTGTGTGTGTTAGTGTCTGTGTATGGTGTATGTGTGTGTGTGTGTGTGTGTGTGTGTGTGTGTGTTGGTGTATGTGTGTGTGTGTGTGTGTGTTAGTGTCTGTGTATGTGTGTGTGTGTGTGTGTGTGTGTGTGTGTGTGTGTGTGTGTTAGTGTCTGTGTATGGTGTATGTGTGTGTGTGTGTGTTGGTGTATGTGTGTGTGTGTGTGTGTTAGTGTCTGTGTATGGTGTATGTGTGTGTGTGTGTGTGTGTGCGTGTGTGTGTGTTGGTGTATGTGTGTGTGTGTGTGTGTGTGTGTGTGTGTTAGTGTCTGTGTATGTGTGTGTGTGTGCGTGTGTGTGTGTGTTAGTGTCTGTGTATGGTGTATGTGTGTGTGTGTGTGTGTGTGTGTGTGTGTGTGTTGGTGTATGTGTGTGTGTGTGTGTTAGTGTCTGTGTATGGTGTATGTGTGTGTGTGTGTGTGTGCGTGTGTGCGTGTGTGTGTGTGTGTGTGTGTGTGTGTGTTAGTGTCTGTGTATGGTGTATGTGTGTGTGTGTGTGTGTGTTAGTGTCTGTGTATGGTGTGTGTGTGTGTGTGTGTGTGTGTTGGTGTATGTGTGTGTGTGTGTGTTAGTGTCTGTGTATGGTGTATGTGTGTGTGTGTGTGTGTGCGTGTGTGCGTGTGTGTGTGCGTGTGTGTGTGCGTGTGTGTGTGTGTGTGTGTGTGTGTGTGTGTGTGTGTGTGTGTGCGTGTGTGTGTGTTAGTGTCTGTGTATGGTGTATGGTGTATGTGTGTGTGTGTGTGTGTGCGTGTGTGTGTGTGTGTGTGTGCGGTGCAAACAGGGAGCGGTGGGGCTGGCAGCCGCTCCCTGTTGTGCTCTGTAGACACGGATGTCGTCGTCGTCCCCTCCCTGCCCCCCCGACAGACAGGTTGTTAGATTCAGAGTGTGTGTGTGTGTGTGTGTGTATAGGTCTCTATTCCTGACAGTATTATCTATCTCTCTCTATTCCTGACACTTTGTTCTCTCTCTCTCCCCCCCCCCTCTTTTTTACCCTCTCCTTCTCAATCGCCCTGCCTGACCTTGCGCTATTCTAATTAATCTCATTATGGTTGTCGCTTCAGAGTGCTCCCGGAGCAAGTACACTGTACCACCCAGGTACCTCCGCCCACCTCCACCTCCACCTCCACCACCCCCAACTCCATCACAAACACCACCCCACCATCCCCCGACTCACACCACCAGGACCCCCACTGCCTCCGCTCCATCAACAGGCCCACCGCCACAAACAACCCCCAAACCCCGGACCTCGGTGGGCACATCTCTAATGCCCCCCAGGGAGGATGAGGGGGGGGGGGGGGGGGGGGGGGGGGAGGCTGTGGTAGAAATTCCTTTGGTGAATGGGACCGGTGGTGCCCCCCACCTCTCAGTCGCAGGACATTAAGACGCTTGTTATCTCCCAAGCCCCAATAATGATCAGCACCATGAGGGAATAGCTAAGGAGGGGGGATTAAATTAATGGAATGGTGCAAGGGGCCATAACTATTGAGCTGAGGGTTAGTATAACGATATTATAAAAAAGAACACCAAATAATAACTTTGCTCAAAAGTTTGGAGGTTACATAAAGTGGAACTGTTCTGTGGAACTCGGTACGCTTAAGAAAAAACATGAGTCGTCGCTTCATGCTCAAAGTCCTCCGAGACGAGACACTCACATGAAGCCACTTCACCTTCACCAGGCACTCCACGGAGCGGCTCCCTGAAGCTCATTCACTCACTGGGCAGCATATGCTAGAAGATCACAGTCAGGCAGGGGTGGACCCGTCATTTGTGAGTTTTGGAGAATAACTCGACGGCCGGTGGCTCCAGGACAGCCATTGGCCACAGCTCTGTTCCGCAGCAAATCACAAGAACTGAATTGCTGGACTAATTAATACAGAAAATAATTTGTAAGAAGACATTTAAAGTCGATCTGACTCCCAACAGGGCTGTTATCTGTCCCCGTCTATCCAGGGCGGCATTAAGGATCCGACAACTGCATTACATCCTGATGGGAGATTTTAACCATGTCAACAAGATCTAGCAAAATTCCATGAACTGATCAGATGCCTTACACCTGAGGATAGAACATTGTACAACATATTACAAAGAAAGGGCAAAGTGATTTTGAGACTGTAATCTATATATGTGAATAGGGTTTGTTCAGAACAGCCTCTCCTAGCCTCAACCTACCCCTTACCTGATAATGTTACCATTTTCTACCAGAACAAGCCGATAAATTGACGTGGATGAGGTCAACAGGTGTCAGGTTTACCACATCCTGCAACAACATCTGGCTCATCAACCATCCTATCGCCCCTTCATCAACATTGTTGCAGAGCAGCCAAACAGCAAGCTAACCCAGCTAGCTACCTCGCCAGCACTCTCCAGCCCCACCTGCAGTGTCTTTAGGGATCGCCGCCATCATCATAACCCGAACACTGTGTCATTAGGAGACTGTTCCTCCTTGGAGATCTTCTACTCCACCATTGTTTGATCTTCAGCTAGCTTCACTGTCTCACAGGCTACACAGAGGAAGAAAAGGGGTCACTGGCAGAGATGAAGGGGTCACTGGCAAAGTCACTGTTTGGCAAGTCCCAAGTAAGTCCCAAGTCGTAGCAATCAAGTCCGAGTCGAGTCCAAGTCAAAGTCACACCAAAGCCAAGTCGAGTCCAAGTCCAAGTCCCAAACTTTTTCAAGTCTTGAACAAGTCACCATGTATTTTTACTTAATAATGTCATTATTAGGCTAATGTTTTTGACTCAAGACATGTCGGGTCGTTACAAGTCAAAGTCGCAAAGTCCAAGTCAAGTCTCAAGTCAATAGCAGTCAAGTCTAAGTCGAGTCGCAAGTCATGCGTAATTTTGTCAAGTCGAGTCTGAAGTCATCAAAAGCATGACTCGAGTCTGACTCGAGTCCAAGTCATGTGACTCGAGTCCACATCTCTGGTCACTGGTTATCCGCTTTGGGTAACTAAGGCTCTGTTCATCATTAGGGAAACTCCCTAATGATGAACGTTTGTAGGGAAACCAAGATCTTCTGGCTTGGCTGCAATTAAAGGCCAAGCCTGACCAATCCCACAAGGAACCCAAGAGGCATTTTGTAACCCTGCTGCAGGTGGGGGTGTTTGTGTTTCGGGGGTTTATAGAACGAAAGGTTAGTTAGCCAACCAGGCTGCAGGATCGTTCAGTAAGGAGTTGAGACTTGATATTTAGAGGCTTCTTTGTGTCGAGACAGGCTCTTCTGTCAGTAAAAGATTTCCAGAATTGAGGGCATTGTTTCAAACGCCATCTCCCACTTTAAAAATAAGACGATCAGCGACCAATGAGTCATTTGTATATATTAAAGGTGGAATTAAATTAATCCATAATCAAGCATTTTGTTTTATGATTGTTAACAAAAAACTTGAAGCGTGACTTCAATGGCTTCTTTATCTTATCTACATATCTAGCTGATTAAAAGAATCACCCTGAAATAAGAAATAAGAAAGGAAAACCTGAATAAGTACTGGTGTGTGTAATGTTTCCTAGTTTCAGACTGTCAGGAGAAGGAAAGTGCCAGGACAGGTAGAGAAGGAGATGTCAAGCGCGCCGCGTATGACTCAGTTAAAATGCTCAAATGTTCATGGCTGGTGAAAGGCGCCAAATGTCACACTTTCCCCTGCTTCTCCTCCTCCTCCTCCTCCTCCTCCTCCTCCTCTTTCGCAGACGGCTGCAGAAAACAGAGGCAGAATGTGACTATGGGAAATGAAGAAGAACGTACCTCCAATTATAAATCCACATGCATAATTCTGCCACTATATGGAGCGAGGAGGTGTTGGATTGCGTTTTCGCACATTTTTAGGATGAGTTTTGAGTCATGCGGAATGAAAATGTGGAAAATGAATAGTTTGGTTTGCAAACTAGATGCCTGACAGGTTGTCTATCGTCACTAACTCTAACAAGGGTTACATAAGGTATGAAGGCCTGCACACAAACACACACACACACAGTCTACATGAACACAGCATCACCATCCAACGGACATGAACCAACATTGCTGTGACATACACAGAACAGAGACAGCAGGCTTAGAGACTAACACACTCACCCATGGATGAAAGAGCAGCTTGACTCTTAAGTCTGCTACTCATCGTCATAAAGGAATGAAACCTTTGAAGAAGCACACGAGTGTGTGAGCGTGTGTGTATGAGAGTTTGGCTGGGTGTGTGTGTGAGGATGTGGGTGGGTGAGGGTGTGGGAATGTCATTTACAATCGTTAGACGATTGAATGGGGGTGGAAAAGGGTTATATAATTGATGAATGCCAGAGGATAAGACAGTAGAAAGAAACAGGATTCTCCGGCCTGCTTGAATGGAGTTTGGAGGTGACCACCTTGATCCCCTGATCGGCCACTTCACACCGGACACCTTTAAGTCACCCCCATAAAAGAACATTTATAATTAGCAAACCCCCCACCACACCACAAAGAGCTCTACCCTCATGCTTATTTCTTTAGTATGATACTGGGCTGCAAATAATTGATCCTATTCCAGATTCCTTTCAGACTTCATTCAGGGCAGAAGGGGATGCTGGAGGCTTTGGGCTTTGGGAGAGCAGAGCTTGGCATCTGAAATTGACTAAGCTTAAACCACAAATACAGACACCCAAATGGCAAGGCTTACCCAAACCCTCCAGCCCCCTGGACCTGAAGCTGTAGTATTAAAACAGGATCATGACAGGATGGATGGTTTTGGGTTTTATAGTTTGCCTATTTTCTGTTTAGTTCTATTTTTTTTATTACTACTATTTATTAGTATTTACTATAATTATTTAGCCTCGTGAGAACATACTCATATGAACATTTGCGTTTAGCAATTAATCAGCCTGGGTTGGGCAGCTATTGATTTCCATGGCCATGGCCTTGCATTGCCAGAAAAGACTAAATCCATCACAGCAACAGCTCGTGGTCTCTTCACTCTGCAACCGCAGGCTTCCGTTTGAGTTAAGCACAAACAAATTGCATTCGAAGAAAAGCCTTTTGTGCAGATTTCTGTTCATATTTAAAATCATATTCAGTCTATTTGGGTTTGCTTGCTACTCTTTTGTTCGGTGCCTGACTTGATTTTCTTTTTGAATCCCTTCCCTGAGCGCTGATTGGACAAACTTTGAAAAACAGGATCAAGGAAAGACCAACCTGAGGAGAGAAACAGAAACAGGGAATGCGAGATCTGGATGGTCTCATGAGGGTATTTATGCTCCTCCTTGAATGATAACTCAGAACTACTTTTATTCAAAAGCTGACATTTACTGTGAGAATGAGTTAGGCTGTGGAAAGAACTCAATCCTTTTTAATCCAAACAGTGATTCCTTTAAAGCGTTGACCCTGTTAAGAAGGAACTTGCATAACAAGTAGAAGTAGGTGTTTTATTAATTTGGTGCAGGTGTATATGAAGTTGTTGTTTATTACTATTATGAGCATCTAATATTATAATATATAATGATGCAAACTACGAGAGAAGCCCTCCAGTGCCTGATCAAAGAATCAGGGACAGCTTTGAGATGTTCCAAGCATGTCCTACATCTTTTATTAACGCAGCCACCCGCACACACCCTTGACACAACACAACATTCTTTTTTTGGCCTATAAAATAGACGCAGATAGACACGAGCAAAGCAGGAATAACAACGTGTGGTGGGATGAGAACCTGGTGGTAAATACACTGCTGCTATTCCCCCCGAGGGAGCGGCAGCAGTGGCCTTGTTCTTATCTACTGTCGCGCAAATCAGATGGCATCATTCACACACACACACACACACAACTACATGTTTAGTTATGTTACTTCGACAGAGTCGGTTTGATGCACAACCAAAATAGAACATCGACCCATGTTCTTTGCTAGGGCTTCCATCTCTGGAGTTCATATGTACGGCCCTGTTTCCTCTGGTTAGTTTTACAAGGTCTTACATAGATTCATGTAGCCCCACCAAGTTAGTGCTAAAGTAGTTCTACTATAGTGGCTATAGCTAAACTGATTCCAGTTCTCTTGATTACATTATAATTGTGTAATTTAAATAAGATAATGACACAAAAGCTTCAGTTTCCTCCATAACTGAGTGTCATTCATGGACTTAATTCTAGATTATTTGCTCTGGAAACGTTAATGTACGTTGTGTGCCTTGAAACATTCCACCTTGTTCTTGAGGGACCTGGCTATAGGTCTAGTCGGACGTTTTGCAGGTTATCAGTTTGACAGGAAGAACATACATAATAGGGCTTGGTTGGTGAGATGGTAGCTTAACAATGTCCTCTTCAGGAGGGTATTTTTGGTTTTTCGATATCAATTAATACCATAAATCTCTGTGCATCTGCATTTAAGGAAGGGTTAGGCAATCTGGGGAAACTAGAGACTCGAGCTAAACTAAACTAGAGCTAGAGACTCCAGATTTTCGAGGCTTGATTTAGAAAGTATCCAACTGAAGAAATGCCAGCCCTTCAGGCCTCCCTCCAAAGCCACGAGTAGGTGGGCTAGTGGAATCTGCGTGAATATAGAGACACAGCTGCGATTTCTTGTAATTACAAGTCAATAAATGCATTGATTTACAATATTTCTATAGCACACCGACACGACACATGCATGAATTAGGTCAATATGTTTTAGTTTTTTTAAGTAAAATCAGCTAATATTTTAGGTTTAGTGTGAACAGCAACCTGCCTCGTTTATATATTTTACATTACCTTGGTTATAGGGCATGTTGCTCTATAAATAGCATTCACACCCTTTATTCATATGTTAAGAGGAAGGGAAGGAATGTTTCAAAATTCTGATTAGATTTGATTCTACCATTTCATTAATTCATGGTTGTTTTAGGAATCCCATGGTACCTAAAGGCATACGTTACCATAAAAACGAATGTAATCTTTATGACTTTCAGATAGGCCAGAAGGAAACTGACAAGTGACTATCAATAAAGATTGCCAACTAACAGCAGCAGCATGATGAAGTTGAGTGTTTGTTAGGAAATCCAATCCAAATAAATATACGATTTCTTATATAATATGGCAGCATAATAAAACATGTCTTCAGCATCCCTGCTCCACCACGCAGGACCTAGTGCTGTAGGATACACACTCACAAGATTACTTATATAATACACTGATAGAACCCCTTTAAAGGCCAAAATATACTGTTTTAATCCATATCAATAGCAATGTATCATAAAGATAGCTCTCGTCCTTATTATACGGCAAGGTTTTATTTTACAACTGATTATCCTCATTTCACTACACCCATCCACCCCTGTACAATCACATGTGTAATATTTAACTAATAAAGACGTTTCTCTAAATCCACAACATTACATGAAATGACAATAAGAGAACCAAATATAAAATGAATAGCTGCTTTGGGTTAACGTGTTGCTAACTTTTACAGTATCCTAATGCTAGCCGAATCTGTTACCTTAAGGTAACAGATAAGGTTAAGGTTCCCTAAATCCACTCATTTAGGTGGGATAATCCACTAATATGCTTTATTGAACATGTATATTTGATTAAGATGTGCTGAAAATATGCAATGGATTTATTTAAACATCCTACCTTTTAATAGTGCATTACAAACGGTTTATGGTGCTGCAACTCCAATACGTTTCTATTGGGAGAGGCTAACCTCTGGGAACTATCGAGAGGCTCAACGATCCACCATTGCTGTTAAAGCATGGTCCATTGGAGCGGAGGGAGATGTCGCGACTCTTTCTCTAAATGGCTCTAGGCCTGCCTAGGCTTGCTGAAGAATGTTCATGTGCAATAAGTGCACGGACAGAGTGCGTGCAGGTAGGTAGGTAGACAGACAAGTCATTCAGGCCGAATGAAATGATTGGATGGGATTCGACATTATATTATAAGTGCCCGGGAATCATAACCCTCTCTCAGAAGCAAACATCAACCGCTGCCAAGGATGAGCTTCACACATCCACACACGGATTTGTTGTGCTGTTAACTGCACTGATCTCAAAAGCCAGGGAAATATTTTCTATCAGTGTAGCCTATAATATCCCCATTCGTGAGATTCTCTTTTTCCTGCAAACGGTGTAGATGAATGCTTCTAATTTATGTTACAACCCCTGCCCAATCTTGCCACATACCATCCCTTCCCATTAGCATTATAATCTTTAGTTATTTTCTTATGCAATAATTGAATTATTATTATAATCGCTAAATTGATTTAACAATAAGTTAAGTTGACGGTTTAAAAGTCACATGCAGGTTCATTATTGAACTACTGAAACACTAATGCCAAGTTTATAAATCATGATTTTAGTAACTCTTTAGTACAAGAGGGACAATTCTGTCATATCTTTATGCAGTAAAATTATCGTCTCAGAGTCAAAGATATTGGAATGAAACTACATAGAAATATTAATTATGTTACGTTAATGTGCAAAAGAAAGACACATCATCAGACTTAATCAGACAGCACAATGCCGTTTATAAATTGATTAGCCTACAGTGCTGTAGTCCCTAATGTGTTCACAGTACCTGATGGCAACAGAACAGTTTATTGCCCCCCATGGCTGGGCGAGCAGCCATCCATGTTTGTAAATAGGGGAACAATTATTAAAACGCCGCGATTAACCATCAACCGCTGCCCAGGCAGAGCTCCACACATCCACACACCCTTCAGTACCGGTGTGCCTACGCCGTGACGGAGGAAGATATACAAAGATTCCCTCTGAAGTCACAAAACGAGTGGGGCGTTCGGATATTGGTTTGGAGAGACTGCCTGAAAACTTGGATGTAAGTCCTGTTCTCTCTTAATGGCATAAATATAAAACACATGATAAAATGGCATATGTTCCTATCTTGAAGCTCATATAAGACATTTTAGGGGAGGGGAAGGGGAACCCGCTTATAAACTGGATTAAATGTCAACATTTCAACAAACCCTACAAACCCCTAACAGTACTCTGTGTACGGCTTGTTTAATGACACATAAATAAGACAGAATTTCTAATAAACAGTACATAAATTCAGCTTTCAGTACTGTTTATGTGTGGAGCTGCATCTCTGGGTGCTAAGGGTTGCCATATTTTTCCGACTTTCAGAGTCGGAAATCCCGCTTCAGGGAGCGTTCCTACCTCCCACACGGATTGGGGCTGCAGTGCCTCAATGGTATCCACTGGTGTCATTTTACTGGGACGATGAATGAGCCTTCCAAGATTATTCAGACGACTCAACCCCACCCGGAAAAGCGTTCTCCAACACCTAAAGAGTCTTACAGGCGGAGACATGTGGAAAACAGGGAGAGTCAGGTGAAATGAATGTAAGCAAAAATTAGATGGAAGAGGGGGGTAGGAGAAGGTGTTAGAGAGCTAAGCAGATGTGACAGTTCTGAGAGCATTCATGGGAAGAAAATGAAGTGAGCCCATCCTCATGAAGCCAAACATACGCCTCAGCCCCCTCTCTGAACTTCTCTTGCCAAGAAATACTCATCTAGACCAGTGGTTTTCAAACTGTGAGGCGCGCCTCCCCTGGGGGGCGCCAGAGTTCCTCAGGGGGGGCGCGGCGTGAGAAAAAATAAACCAGAAAAAGTAACAGAAAAAAACGCGAAGACGCAAAGTCAAACGCAAACTCATTGCTCCCACTAAAGTAGCGGTGAGCTAAAAAGGAGGCTAAACTGGCAGTTTACAGATTAAGCTGTTCAAATGTATTTAAAAAAAGTTATGCAAACACATGCTTAGATAAAGATGTTAAAATGTGTTAAGAAATGTAATTAAAAACGCACAAAGATGATTAGAATGTTTCAAAAATATGTTTAAAATGTTTCAAAAATATGTTCAAAATGTTTCAAAAATATGTTTAAAATGTTTCAAAAATATCTTTAAGAATTTTCAAAAATATGATCAGAGATATTTAAAATGTGTAAAATATGATCAGAGATGTTAAAGATATGATCAGAGATGTTTAAAATGTGTATAATTATTGTTTTGAAAGATAATTTGAAAGATCTTTCAAAACACAGCGATTTAGAACATTTTTTTTGGGGGGGGGGCTCAGCTGAAATTTGTTCTCTGAGGGGGGGCTCACTCTCTCATTCTTTGAAAACCCCTGATCTAGGCAAACAATGCTGAAGTTCCCCATGCTTTCTCTGTTTCTATTTCTTCTCAGCACAGCCATCTGCCCCTTGTTTGCCCTGGAGTTTGGCTTTCTGTGTTTGGGAAAGTTAAAGGCCCAGTCCCCCGTACAGAAGGCATGTGATGAGCGCTCTCAACAGAGGGCAGGCCAGCTGCCCAGGGAAGTAATTCTCCTCCTTTACGAGAAGGTTGATATTCAGCTCACAGGCCATTCGTTGTGTCAACGACATGAGGAGGAGCTGGGACAACCTTGCAACCGCCAACACTAATAACAAAGTAATAGTCAGATGCATCACATCGAGCGGTAATTGTCAGAGTGCGGCTCCGCGGCCCACGTAAGTGCTCATGGAAGACAATATTTGCCTTTGTTTGATCCGAGAGGCCGGTGCACGCTCGGATACAGCTGCAGCCCATCGTATTAGTTTTCAGTTCGGCAACCGCCATCGTATGACCAATGACCTGCCGTTTTCTGCAATTTGCTAAAAAGAGCGTCGCCCGTGCAGATAACATAGGCCATCCGTTCAAAATATGATTTGTCGATAGGGGACAGGGTGTTTGTTTGTGTGTATTATGGTCATGGGGGTTGTGTAGCCCTGAAGGAACACCTGAATGTCTACAGGCCATCTGCATGCCTCTATGTATAGGATAGATCATCTGAGCAGACTTACTGCACATCCTACTAAAGACTTTTGGATTAGCTTGCATTATGAGTTGTGTGTTGATGTTGTCCAGAAGGCTGACTGAGGCAGATATCTTTAGATATGTCGGGTATAATTAATTTTTAGATTCAAAATTCAAAGGTTTTAGTTGGTCACATTCATACAGGATGTGCAGTGCAATGTTTGTGTGACATACTTTGTATTTCTGTGCTTAAAATATAAATAAATTACAATAGAATAAAATACAAATTAAGTTTTAACAGAAATATATACACACAAGAAAGATATTACTGAATTATTAAGTTATTGCAAGTATGTTAAGTTATTGCAAGTATTTACATATGCACGAGTTGTGAAATGAGGAATATTATAAATAGATATACAGTTACAAATCGATAAACAGGGAGATGTACAAATTGTATTGTGCAATATGGCCAGGGTTAAAGTGTCAAAGTAGTGCGGGGGGGGGGGGGGGGGGGGGTGATTGTCCAGTGTGAATTCGGGGCTGTGATTGCCTGGGGGAAAAAAAACTTTTCCTCAGTCCCTCTATGCGTGTTTTGTGAGAGCGCAGGCGTCTGCCTGACCTGAGGGTCACAAAGAGTCTGTTACGGGGGTGGTGGCGATCCCTGATAATCCTCCTGGCTCTGCTGGTACAGCGTCTGGTATATAAGTCCTGCAGAGGGGGGAGTGGGGTGCCCGTGGTCCGCTCAGCTGACCTCACCACCCTCTGCAGTGCTCGCTGGTCCCGCCTGGAGCTGTGTGCGTACCAGACAGATATAGCTCCAGTCAGTACTCTTTTTGTATAGCGGCAGAGTAGAAAGGAATTCAGGATCTGTTGGGAGACCTTGAATCTTCTGAGCTGCCTGAGCTGATATAGGCGTTGCCTTGCCTTCTTCCCCACAGTGTCCGTGTGTACAGTCCATGATAAATCCTTGGAAATGTGAACTCCGAGGTATTTAAGCTGTGTTTAATTGATCATATAACTGACAGTTTACCCTGTCAGTGTAGACGGCCAGACAGAAGCAGCTGATCATATAACTGAGCCAACGGTGCCTCACAGATAGTTTAACGCTGAAAATAATTCAGAATTATCTGTGTGTTTAAAGACAAACTGCAATCTTGCTGTATTGTTAGTGGCACTGTCTATTCAGAGCGCATTGGGAACTTTTGGAAAGTGATTAATAGTGTATTCCCCTTCCATGAACAGGTGCTCGGCTACTGCCACTCAGCAAGTGGGTGAATGCTGCTAACGGAAAGCAGATGCTAACCCAGCTCACTTCTGGACCCCCCATGATACATTTGGAGCAACAGCTTTCTCTGGGTATCCCTTTAAGATATTCATCAGAACATCTTTAAGAATATTTAAGATGGGGACAAAATAGGCCATTTCAAAAGGAGTCAGATATGTCCCAAGTGTAAACGACACCTATGGCCTATATAGCCATATAGACATATTTTATGGATCAATGATGCTGATAGCCACTAAGAGGCAGTAGAGATCTTAGAATAAAATTAATATATTTTGATGCCTGGTAGTCTGGTTTCAATTAAAAAACGAAATGAATCCCTGGTTAATTCAACCGTAGTAATTATTAAATTACGGTCAATTATTAATTCAAATTAAAGGAATATAAAGTGAAAACCACAACACCACAGAATGACTGAATAGCCTTCCGTTAAGTGCTGCTGCTAATATTATTAAAAAGTCATGAAAGCCACTGGAAAATTCAATTAAATCCAATTAAATGTATTTAATTAAAAGAGATGTCCGGTTGGAGGCCACCGTCGTGGCTAGAATGTTCAAAGACAGCTGAAACTCTCTGGACTCCTGGATCCTCTCTTCAGCACCAACACACTCATCACACACACCGTCAGCACCAACACACACACCATCAGCACCAACACACACTCATCACACATCCTTTCCTCCCCTCTCAGCACCGACACACACACTCACCACACATCCTCTCCTCCCCTCTCAGCACCGACACACACACTCATCACACATCCTCTCCTTCCCTCTCAGCACCAACACACGCTCATCACACATCCTCTCCTTCCCTCTCAGCTTCGACACACACTCACCACACATCCTCTCCTACCCTCTCAGCACCAACACATACTCATCACACACACACACCTCTACTTTCCCCATCAGAACCATCGGAGGAGGAGGAGGCGGCTTCAGTAAGTAGGCTCTTCTGAGCTCACTTCCGCTCGCTCAGAGCGCCTCAGTCGATCCGCTCGTCGCTGCTCCCGTTCTTCCATTTGCAGCGCGTCGCTCCACGGAGAGGATCCGCTCCCAGCCCTCGGGACCCGCATGCGAAGCGCACACCGCCCGCCGGATAAGCACTGTCTAGTAACGCAACTGGACTACTTTTTTCTATTTACATTCGTTGTTGTTTTTAAGATTTTGTTTTTGCACGAAACATCGGGACAGAAACTGATTCTAACTACAAAATGGAGAACGACGGCAAATATCTCCCGGAGCTGCTGGCCGAGAAGGACAGCCTGGACGCGTCCTTTACGCACGCCATGAAACTTTTAACCGCAGGTAAAGTGGTCCGATGTGACGACATATGGCCCATAAGGTTCATGTGGGGATGTGTTCAGGTAACGGCGGTGGTGTAACGTAGTGCGGTGTGCGGGTTGTTGTGCATTGGGGGACAGGAAGAGGACTGCCCCGTCTACCGCTCACAATCAGCCCTTTGACAAGCAGAGCCGTGTGTGTGGATGCCCTGCACACGGAAGGACACATCCGAATAGGTGCAATACAGGCTTAAGGAGCAGTGTCCAAGTACTGCAATACAGGCTTAAGGAGCAGCATCTTACTGCAATACAGGGCTAAAGAGCAGTTGTTTTATTGTGTAGAATTGCCTTGCTGAACGGAGGATCTTTTCTCCTACAGAAAATGTTCTTCTTACAAAGCGCCGTCGGCTTGCACCCATGGCGATGCAAGGAGGACAGTCAAGGGGGGACAGACCCCTGGACAGGCGCGAGTCACGGCCGTCTCACTGTCAGGGCGTCACTGTAGTAAAGTACCATGTGCCGTGTTAGTGCGACCCCCCGCTGCTCTGCAGCCGTCACTAGTTCAGTACCATGTGCCGCGTTAGTGCGAGCCCCCCGCCGCTCTGCAGCCGCCCGTGGCAGGAGGCGTCCTGACTGGCGTCCACCCTGGGGCCGCACCAGTGCTGGTGCGCCGTGCAGAGTATTCACACCTGATCAGTGTTTATATATCGGCCCCCGGTAACCCCCCACCATCCGGGTCCTCTGGTCCGGTACCACCACCACCACCACCACCACCACCACCACCCGGGTCCTCTGGTCCGGTAACCCCCGACCTTGGGCTGTCCGTAGCTGTGTGTGCTGGATCAGATGTGTGATAAAAGTGTATGATACCACGGGGTACGATAACAGAGCATCTGAAACAGCAGGGTCCCATTGGAACTTAGCGTGTCCAATCATTCGGTTGGAGAACTTGTAAGTGTAAGGACCTTTTTTCTTCAAGTAAGTCCAGCTTAGTCTGTGAGTTGTATAGAGAGAATGACCAACTTTCCCCGTCAATAATGGATGAATAGTTTGTTGCATGGTTACTAAAGGGGAACAAACACAAGACCTGTTCTGTGTACAGCAGGACAAACCCTGACGTTTTAAATCACCAGTGGCCGCCTCTACGTACGTATCTATATTGATATGTATTCATTCCTTGTAGAGATTGACAGAGTCCAGAAAGACGAGCCTAAAAAGGAAGGGGGAGAGGCGTACCTGGACCTTTTCACAACCAAGAACATCAAACTCAAGGAGCGAGTGCTGATCCCCGTTCAGCAGTATCCCAAGGTAGGCCTCCCCCCAAAAACCACGCCCCTCCACCTCCACCTCCACCATTACAGGAGATCGCAGCCATTCGTTTGTAAAACACAAATAGTAGAATTTAAATTATTTGTTTGGTGTGCGTTATAGTCTGCTGTTGTGCGTTCCTTTCAGGGCGTACAGTGTTTCTTGTTGTGTGTGTGTGTGTGTGTGTGTGTGTGTGTGTGTGTGTGTGTGTGTACGTTATGGGCTGCTTTATGTGTGTGTGTGTGTGTGTGTGTACGTTATGGGCTGCTTTGTGTGTGTGTGTGTGTGTGCGTACATTATGGTCTGATTGGTGTGTGTGTGTGTGTGCGACATTAACTGCTTGGTGTGTGTGTGCGTTATGGTCTTCTGGTATGCTTGTCAGGGCGTACTGGGTAAGTTTGAGAGAAGCTCAGCTCTCTTCCTCAAGCCTGGGTCTTTTCTTCAGCGATTAATGGCGATCAATAGGCCAGTACAGTATTGATCTTATTGTTTGCGCTGCTAGACTTGAGTAACGAGTGTTTGTGTACCACTGTGTCCTGTGAGCGTCTCTGGAATAAGCTC
The DNA here is from genome assembly GCF_949987615.1 of Pollachius pollachius. Taxonomy (NCBI): domain Eukaryota; kingdom Metazoa; phylum Chordata; class Actinopteri; order Gadiformes; family Gadidae; genus Pollachius; species Pollachius pollachius. The sequence continues at coordinate 18,038,869 of NC_136946.1, read as the reverse complement.
TAGACATTCCCTGATGGGACTGGTTTCAGAGGGGTTTAACACGGTGTCACAGAACATCTGGATTAGGATCTGCTAAACAAGAGGTAATTCAGCGCATATCTCAAAGGAGATCATGGATCCTCCAGTCTCATGACGCACACAAGAAAAATGGTACATGCCTTTTTCTTTAAGAAAGAAAATTATGATATTATATTATTATTCAATAACAGTAACATTTATTGCCAGACAGAAGTACATTAAGTGCATATTATATCATTATTTCATAAAGTGTTCATTTTAGGTTTCATTGATTCAGTCGGCTTTCTGGTTTCAGAATTTTAGTAAATAAACATCAACGTGTATAATATTGGATATCCTATATGGCGTAAAACAAATCATAGCTAAATGTATTGAGGGCAAGACATGCTCTCAGATACTAACAAGGAGAAGATCCATACAGCGAGCAGCCGGTCGATGGCGTCATTAAGAGGTGGCCAGCCCCACTTGTCTGTCCCCTTCCCCAACACGGCCCCGTGGCCTGTCTGTCTGTCTGTCTGTCCCATCTCTCTTAATCTTAAAGTCACTCTTTTTTTATGTATGTTCCTCTGAAGCGAGCATAGGCCTAACACGTTGTTTGTGTGCCGTGTTAATGCATTGCGTAAAGGAATTTATTCTTCCCCCGTTCATTCCTCCAATCTATGGGCGTGGCGCGTGTCAATTCCTACCTGCAGTTTAGTGAGAGCAGCGTCTGAAGGTGTCTAAAAGAGGCAGACCTGGCTGCTTTATCGATATATCGGCCAGATTTGACAAGAGGTCGGATCTCTGAAGGAATCATCAGAAAAAACTCTGATGACAATATTGTATGATGTTGTTAGCTGGACGATATCTGTATTGTATTCATTTTATTTTGTATTATTATTATTATTATCTTTATTCAAGAAAGATCATCTCAAAAACACCAAACACAAAGTCCATGTACATTGCAAGAAAACCTCCATGTTTGAATTCTTCTTCATGAGTGCCCCGGGCCTGCAGAATATAGTCCTCTGATATATATTTCCTCCCCAACGCACGTCCCAGGGCTCCTATTGGCCCCTGTACCTCTCTGTTCGCCAGGAGCCCGGGGCCCATGGCCCTTGTACCTCCGGCTGTGGTCAGCAGGGGCCCGGGGCCCCTGTACCTAAATAAATGGTGACGTGGTCCCCAGAGGGCCCGTGTCACTTGAGGAACTCTCCCCCAGCACAGAGTCACCGCCGCTCCTTATTGGTCCTGGGGGAGCTCTGATCCACCGGCGGCCGGCCTGGTTCAACACCCCCCCCTGCCGCTGGTGCTGTGCTAATTGGCCCTCTGCGCTCATGCAGGGGACCACGTGTCCGTTGGTCGGCCACCGCGCTCACGTCTTCTGTGTCCTTTCTCTCCGCCGGGTCCCTCCAGTTCAACTTTGTGGGGAAGATCCTGGGGCCGCAGGGGAACACCATCAAGAGGCTGCAGGAGGAGACGGGAGCCAAGATCTCCGTGCTGGGCAAGGGCTCCATGAGGGACAAGGCCAAGGTAAACCAGCCCCCCCCCCCCCTCTGTGGGGCCTCCGGGGAGCCTTCCTCCTGCCTGTGGGGCCTCCATTCCTCCTGCATGTGTGGCTGCCATTACCCCTGCTGGTTAAGGCCTTAATCAGGAGTTTCACAGCGGAGGAGTACTGAGGGAATATGGCACGAGTTAATGTTGCATGGGTTGAGATCTAGCATTCTTTTTTAATATTGGAGTAAATAAAAGAATCACGACAAACATCCCATTTTGGGGAAAATACATATTTGCGTACATTGGTTGAAGTGAAAGTCCTACCACATACAAGTCTGCCACAGGAAAGCAGCTCATCATAGCTGTTGCTCAGCCCCACCCGCTCCGTGGTGGTGCACCTGGGGCTTTGAACCCCCCCGATGCAGACGGGGGGGGGGGGGGCGCTGGAAGCAGCTGCCCTCACGCTCCGACTAACCCATCCAGAGGAACACCAGCACATCTGAACAGAGCTCTCTGCTGTAGGTGTGAACCGGTGTTTAACATGTTTCCCACCGGTTGGATGATATGTTGTGAACACATGTTATGCCCGGAGGACGCAGTGTCCTCACTTCAGAGCGTAATGCTCAGGGAAGTAGCTTCATTAAAGAGCTGGGAGGAAAACCGTTAGCCAATCACCGGGTCTCCCCCCCAAAGGAAACGCTGATGAAGAGCCAGCGCACTGCATTAGGGCGGCTCAGAGCCGCTCTAGAGTCACGACATCAGACACGCCGAGATGGTAGAACCAATGGTCTGAATGAGTTGAGTGAATACATTCAGAAAGAGCTCCAAAGAGAGAAAGCACTCGTAACGTTTCACCACGTTTATCATATTCATCTCTTTTGCAAAGTGCTGTTTTCTACGCACAGGATTAAACGCTTCAACATTTCCAGAGCCAGCATGCACACAATGTCCATAAAGATGGGCTCATGTGGTGGTGAACGGGGCTTTTTAGGTCAGTGCGTCCCTAATGCGTCCTGCTGTTGACATCCCTCGCTAGCAATGTGCGTTCGCTGCAGCGGATGCATTACTCTGTCAAAGATCTGGATGGTTCTGAGGCCTCACTCACTCTTAAAGCGACAGTGGCCCAAATCCTCCGTATACAGGACTCAAATCCAACTGTTTAAACCAGATCTTTTCAATACCTATTTGTACTAGTAGTGTTTGTTGGCGATCGGAATTGATATGTTTTCACCGACAATAGCGTCAGTGTTTTCCCTTGAATAGGTCTAGTCCTGCCTTCCAATTTCATCCAAACTTTGTGGTACTTTGAGGTTCACTGTAGCTCTGCAGGGCCCTGAGAGCAGCTGGCGTCCACACAGCCATCCTACCTGTTCATAAAGTCAAGCTTTTTGCTGAACTATATAACAGTATACTATAAATATTGTCAACTGACAAAATTGTCAGTTGACAGTTGACAATGTCTCTGTGTCTAAAGAAACATCTTATTCGAATCACTTTAAATTGATCGTATGTCTCGAGGGCTTCAATACAAGGTGCATTCTGGGATATGTGAGCACATGCTCTCATGACCCTGACCAAACCTGGTAATGAATGCTATGCCTGTTCTTTTTAATTGTGTGTTTTTTGGTTTGGGATGGTCGCTCATCAGTTAATGTGCTGTTGCCCGTGGTTACAGGAGGAGGGCATGAGGAAAGGTGGGGAGCCAAAGTACGCCCATCTGTCCATGGAGCTGCACGTCTTCATCGAGGTCTTCGCGCCCGTCCCCGACGCCTACCTACGCATGGCCCATGCCATGGAGGAAGTCAAGAAGTTCCTTTTTCCTGTAAGTGTGCCGCCCTGCTGGTCTGCAACACTCACTCACAGTGCCCGACTCTCCCATGGCCCAATGGGGAGGAAGTGGTATGTGGCCCCAGAAGTTCAGACAGGACAGACCCACACGGAAACCTCGGCTTGTATTCCAGTCAAATGATAGATGAGATGTCAAGAGCTAGATGCAAGAGGCCTGGTGACAGGGCACTGCGTCACTAAATGTATATACCCTTGACCCTCTTGAGAAGCGACCGAAGAATCCCAAAATGGCGATTAACAGCGCTGAGGAAAAATATTATATATCTCTGTCTCCATTTACTAGTTTGTCGTTTAGCAATAGCTTTAATCCAAGGTGAGTTGGTGGGGGAGCTGGATCCATGGCAGTAGGTTAGGTCATGATTAGTGACCGGGGCCTCCTCCTTCTCCTCCACTCCATGTCCGCCTGTCTAGGGCTGCTCTTCATGCAACGCTGCTTCTGCCTCTCCTTCTTCTCCTCCTCCTCCTCCTCCTCCCCAGAGAGAAGGGGGGGGGGGGGGGGCGAGGGAGAGAGAGTCCCGAGAGGAGTAGGAGGAAGAGCAGTGGTTGAATAACAGCACAGCCTGCTGCTCGCGCTCCATGCTGAAATTATAAATGCACTGGTGCCCTGGGACCAGGAACAGTGCAGCGATGGATGATTTAAACCCTGCAGGGACCGCCATTAGCGCGCAGCGACCAATTAAAAGTGAGTAATGTCCACTGAAGTCACTGGAATGTTTCTCTAAAAACATTACCTGCAGCGTGGAGACCTGGGAGATGCACCGTCATCCAGAGAGAGAGATGGGGAGGAGGGGAGTAGAGATGGGGAGGAGGGGAGGAGAGGAGGGGAGTAGAGATGGGGAGGAGGGGAGTAGAGATGGGGAGGAGGGGAGGAGAGGAGGGGAGGAGGGGAGGAGGGATGGGGAGGAGGGGAAGGATCACAAGGTTGAGGTTGGTTCCCCACGTCCATCGGCTGAAGCGCTTTGTCCAGCACACGAGAAAGAGGTAGAGGAGGGGTAGGAAAACAGGGCCCAACACGTTCCCTGGGTAGACCCCCAGTCTAGTCCCCCACCAGCGCCCACATCACCTCCAGCCGCCCCGGGCCCGGTCTGCTGCCGTCATGTCGTTGTGTTTCATGCTGGGCTCCCTCCAGCGCTCTCTGCCCCAGAGAGAGGGAGAGGGACGGCGTCCCGCTGGGCGTTAACAAGATGTTTACATCCATAGGGTCAAAAGGACGGCCAACGCTTACAAATAAACCCTCAGACAGCCGTGCTAGACGGGTACGGCCAAACGGTTGGGCTGTTTTAATCGGCCCGTTAATCTAATTGATTCATTTCGGGGGCGTGCGTCTGCCTCGATGGCCGTGCGGAAACCTGATTAGATTTAAGATGGGTGTGATCTTTGATGGCCTCCCCCTGGTTAGCCGGGGGGAGGAGGAGGAATAGCCGAGGCATGTCACAGATTCTAAGAACGGTTGGGGGCTAACCCATGACAAGCGCTTGGATTTTCTTGCTGCGTTGAAGCGGCCTTCAGCACTTTAACTGTTTGCTTCCTCATGTCTTGTGTGTCTTCGTAAGTAAGATGATGTGCACTGGCACACAACTCGGGGAAACGCTGAGCTAGTCTGTCGCCATGCTAGCTGCCGGGGGGGGGGTGGGGCCAGATGGATGCTAACAAGCGTGTTAAATGGTCGCTTGCTTCTAGTGGAGCCACTTATAGCAGCTGATGAATCGGTCATGATGCTGGTGGCAGTAGTCCCTCTCTCTACCGTTGGGTGAAATGGACTGGCCTCTGTTCCTCTAACTCTCTGGTAGGGCTCGGGGGCGTTGCTTTGGATGCTGGTTTTCGTGGGTCTTTAATGCCAGCCTGGGAACAAGACAAATCTGCTCTGGCATTTTGCGTTTCGCTCCCTCCCGTTCAGATTTCCAGCCGACCAGACACAGGTTGGCTAGTGGGCGGGTTTAATAGGGTGAGGGGGGGGGGGTTGCCCAATGGGAGTGCCGGAAAGGCATTTTGGCAAAGAACCGAGATGGCGGCCGCTGCTGAGACCTGCTCCGTCGCTCTGATTGGTTGTAGTTCTGTCCAATAGTGTGCAGCAACCGAGTGTGTCCGCAGACCTGAATGCCTGCGGACACACTCGGTTGCTCAGACTCCAGGTTCCAGACTATACGGGTTTGGGAGTTGCTCTGGCAACGTTAGGCTTACGTCATACCATTGATTCATTGCTTTTGTTATGTTCCTGTGAGAGGGGAGACGGGGTCATATGATGTTCCAGCCCATCGTAATGTTAAAGAACATAACCGATAACTGATGTTTATTAAATATTTATACAGTGATTTAACAGGGGAGCATTGGGATTTTGGGTTTTTATATTATATTATTTATTTTTTATGAAGTCATAAAAAGCTGCTATCTTTTCCAAGCATTCCGCTATTTATTGTACAATCCATTTTCCACATCTCACTCTCTATGTCAGGAGTTGTCAAGCTGCTGCAGAGAGTGGATCATCCAGCCTCCACACACACACACACACACACACACACACACACAGACACACACACACACACACACACACACACACACACACACGCACACACACACACACACACACAGAAACACACACATACACAAACACTCATCACCTCTCTTTTGTGTCTGTAGGACATGATGGACGACATCTGTCAGGAGCAGTTCCTAGAGATGGGCTACCTGAACGGGGGCCAGGAGCATGGGGCCCGAGGCCGAGGGGGCCCCCCTCTCAGGGGCCGTGGTGGCCCCCCCAACGGAGCACCCAGGTGAGGGGGGGGGGGGGGGGGGCTCGGAGCTATTCTCTCGTACACCCCCGGCCCCGCAGCACGTGGTCTCTAACCAGGGTCAGGTTGGATGGCCCAGCAGCGTCTGCTGCTCTGCCAGGTTCCACCATATGGTGACCAAATCAGCCCCGTCTTCACCGGCTCTATAGGGCTCTGCATTTACACTTACATTTACATTTAGTGCATTTAGCAGACGCTTTTGTCCATAGCGACTTACCATAAGCACAGTTCGTCGGAAGAAAGATGAACAATATATATCGCTGTCGGTACAGTAAGGATGGCCATAGAACCAATTGCCAAGCACTATCACTTGCTAGGTTATCCCATCCCACGTACACAACAACGATAGCTAAGATAAGATGCTACACAATGCTAAGTACTATTCTAAATGCCAGGACGTACAACATACAATAAATGCGTAAGAGTTTTTCTGCAGATCCCAGAACGGTGACCAGCTCATCCTCCAAACTATTGTTGGCATTGAAGGATGACATTTGTTGTTGACATTGATGATAGCGAGGACGAGTGGATAACTGAGGGCAACCTCCTACCAGCAAGACAAATGGTTCATCCTCTTAATCGCATGTACGATGACAAATTTATGAACCATTTGTAGGAACCTTTTCAGGGTTGCCAATCAGGTTTGTGTATTCCACTGGCCAAAATGCCTCTGACTGCTTCTAATTGGTCATCCAAATGAAAATGCGTGCCCAATGTTTGTCCAATCAGGGACCTGCCAGAGGTGTTTTGTCAGGGAGGAGAGCGGAATATGCAGCTTGTTTTTACCATCTAAAGCCAGATGCAAGGTCACAACATCAGCAATGTTAGAAGTTTAGTTTATATATAGGATGTAGCATATATAGTACAGCGTATATCTGAGTGTAGAAGAGGCGGAGTTACGAACCACTCCTAACGTGCCCTTGACTCCTCCTCCTCTCTGCCTCCTCCAGGGGGAGGGGCATGCCTCCACGCGCCGGCGCCACCAGGGGCCCGGTGGCCCGCGGGGGCCCGACCAGGGGCACCGCTGTCAGGGGAGCTCCAGTGGGCAGAGGCGGGCCCCCGGCGGCGCCCTCCAGGGGAGCGGCCGCGCCCCGGGCCAGACCCCCTGCGGCCGGGCCCCCGCAGAGGATGGCCCTGCCGCCCCAACACCAGCACGCCCCCGCAACGGCCGAGGCCTACGAGGAATACGTACGTAACGCCGCAGCCCCACACTGTGACCCCACTGTGACCCCACTGTGACCCCACTGTGACCCCACTGTGACCCCTCTGTGACCCCACTGTGACCCCACACTGTGACCCCACACTGTGACCCCACTGTGACCCCACACTCTGACCCCACTGTGACCCCACTGTGACCCCACACTGACCCCACTGGGACCCCACTGTGACCCCATACTGACCCCACTGTGACCCCACTGTGACCCCACACTGACCCCACTGTGACCCCACTGTGACCCCACTGTGACCCCACACTGACCCCACTGTGACCCCACTGTGACGACCCCACTGTGACCCCACTGTGACCCCACTGTGACCCCACTGTGACCCCACTGTGACCCCACACTGACCCCATACTGACCCCACTGTGACCCCACTGTGACCCCACTGTGACCCCACACTAACCCCACTGGGACCCCACTGTAATCCCAACCTGACCCCACTGTGACCCCACTGTGACCCAACTGGGACCCAACTGGGACCCCACACTGACCCCAATGTGACCCCAATGTGACCCCACTGGGACCCCACTGTGACCCCACTGTGACCCCTCTGGGACCCCACTGTGACCCCACTGTGACCCCACTGTGACCCCTCTGTGACCCCACTGTGACCCCACTGGGACCCCACTGCGACCCCACTGTGACCCCACTGTGACCCCACACACTGACCCCACCCTTGAGCGGTGCAGGTCATCCAACATGAAATGCCGATGCTTCTGTCCTGGTTGCCGTGGTTCACAGTGCGAGTGACTTAAGGAACAACCAGCAAAGTGGCCAGTTACGTTTAGCAAGACGTTAAGAGTAAACAAACCAACAGGCAGTCAATAAGAGCAGCTCTGATTGGAGGAAGGAGACATGGAGGAAGGAGACATGAATGCTGTGGACGGGGGGCCCGTGCAGCCCCTCTCAGCGGGGGCCGACCTCTTAAGGGAAGGGTTTCATGTCTATTTTGGTCTACCATGGCGACCTTTACAGTGTGTGTGTGTGTGTGTGTGTGTGTGTGTGTTGCCCTCCCCAGGCCTACGATGAGAGCTACACGGAGCCGGCCTACGAGTCGTATGACAGCTACTACAGCCAGCCGCAGGCGTGAGTACTGCCAACACACCTCCCCGGTCAGAGAGCCTGCAGGCACACAGAAATACATCCATTTTTTATTGATCTTATTTTAATAGTATGATTATGTATTTCATATTTAGCATTTAGCAGATGCTTTTGTCCAAAGCGACTTGCATCCATTGGCACACACATTCACACTCAGCTAGGAGGAGCAAGGGATCTGACTGACCTGCAACCTTCCGGTTACAGGTCAACAATCTCCACCTCCTGACCTACTGCCAGCCCATGTTTAACTATGTTTGGATGTGCCGTTCTGTTGGTGTCAGAGCGGGAGAGCGTTAGGGTTACGGTTCTGTTGATCAGTAGAGCACGAGGTTAAGGTTAGGGTTAGGGTTCTGTTGATCAGTAGAGCACGGGGTTAAGGTTAGGGTTAGGGTTCTGTTGATCAGTAGAGCACGAGGTTGAAGTTAGGGTTAGGGTTCTGTTGATCAGTAGAGCACGGGGTTGAGGTTAGGGTTAGGGTTCTGTTGATCAGTAGAGCACGGGGTTAAGGTTAGGGTTAGGGTTCTGTTGATCAGTAGAGCACGAGGTTAAGGTTAGGGTTAGGGTTCTGTTGATCAATAGAGCACGAGGTTAAGGCTAGGGTTCTGTTGATCAGTAGAGCACGAGGTTAAGGTTAGGGTTAGGGTTAGGGTTCTGTTGAGAGGTAGAGTAAGGGGTTAGGGTTAGGGTTCTGTTGGTGTTAGAGCACGGGGTTTAGGATGGCCTTAGCTCTCCTCCCCCACCCTCCTGCTTTTTAAATCAATCCCACGTTTCCCTCCCTGTTTGTGGTGCGGCAGGGAGCCAGAGTATTACGACTACGGACATGGGGAGACAACGGAGACGTATGAATCCTACGGTAAGGGCATAAAAAGACATTAAATACCATTGATTACTATTAATTATACATGAACAACAACTGTCTGCATGAGAGCTTTGCATCTCTCTACGAGCCCATGGTGAACTTGCTCCTCTTTTTGACCTTTGTGTGTGTGTCTGTGTGTGTGTGTGTGTGTGTGTGTGTGTGTGTGTGTGTGCGTGCTGTGCGTGTGTGTGTGTGTGTGTGTGTGTGTGTATGTGTGCGTGTGTGTGTATGTGTGTGTGTGTTTGTGTGTATATGTGTGTGTGTGTGTGTGTGTGTGTGTGCGTGCTGTGTGTGTGTGTGTGTGCGTGCTGTGTGTGTGTGTGTGTGTGTGTGCGGGCTGTGTGTGTGTGTGTGCGTGCTGTGTGTGTGTGTGTGTGTGTGTGCGGGCTGTGTGTGTGTGTGTGCGTGCTGTGTGTGTGTGTGTGTGTGTTTGGCCACAGGTCAGGACGACTGGAACGGCACCCAGCGCGCGGCCCCTGGGAAGGCCCTCCCCCCCCCTAGAGCTGCCAAGGCGCCGTACCGGGAGCACCCGTACCGACAGTACTGAGGCTGGACTCTGGCCCCGCCCACCGTAAACAGCGTTGCCCCTCCCCCTTTCCCATAAGCCACCTCACCTCCTGACTGTCCACGAGGCAGCTGTCGCCTTTAAGCAGCTTCGACAAAAGTAATTGTTCCCTTTTTAAATCTTTACTTTGACCTCTGTTTCTCTCCTTGGTTGGCGTTGTGCCCCGTTTACCACTGGATTTATCCCCTCTCACAAGATGAGCCAAAAAGAGGAACTGGTTTTGGGGTTTGACAGCAAAGCCCTTCTTTCTGCCAGCCCCCCCCTCCCCCCCTTCCTTGTAAGGGTACCTTCCCACCTGCCGCCCCCCCCAGCCTTCCCGTCCAGAGAGCGGGACGGTTAGGGAACTTTCAGCGCCTCTCCGTCTTCTTTCAGCGTTTGGTTTCTTTGTTCCTCTGTATTTATTCCCTCCTTTCTCTCTGGCTCAGTGAAACATTGCTGGGTTGTTATTTCATCCTTGATCGTTTCTTTTTTATTATTATTATTTCCAACACCGTATTGAAGTCGATCTTTTTTTAGTGAAGTTTAAGTGGTTCCTAATCTACTTGTTAAAAAGGAAACCATTTAATTGTTTTCTAAAAAAAAAGGAAAAAAGAAAGAAAGAAAAATCTGTCCAGTGCGTTGCAGATTCCCATTAGGCTACATTTCAAAATTCTGTTTTTAATACAGCCTAATAAAAGTCCTCTTTAAACTTCAATTATGTAATGTAGACACAAAAAATCATGAATTAAAGTCATAAGACCTGTTAATGGCATACAATTCAATTCAATCAATTCTTGATAATTACCATTTGATTTTAAATAGCTTAAACAAAATGATGGCCATTTAGACGCAGGCAGCAATATTTTGTCATTGTAGAGTTTTGAAATATAGCCCTTATTGACACTGTAGAGATTGATTGTCCTGATATCCTTAATTTGCTTGTGGTTCAAAGTAAATTCTAAGCCGCTGAAGACAAAATGTATAAATGATAATTATTGATGTAATTAACAAGGCCCAGAGGCCCTCTGTTAGATAATATTAATCCAGGTCTTCACAGTGTGGTTCTGATCTATAAACTGCATGCTTAAACAACACAAAGGAGCATTGGGACATAATATCTCCACATGGGTCTTCTCGTTCAACAGAGAAGGGATCCTGCAGCTTAAAAGAAACTATTGTACATATTTAAAACATCCAAACTGTTCTTGCCAGTAATATCTGTACCCTCTCCATTAAACAAAATGCATTATGCTACATGTGTAAGCTTGCCTAAATAGGTAACTAAATTTGTCCAAACGATGTTTTGCAGCAGTTTGTCAATAAAGCTTAGTTTTTTTTTTAATGAAACTTAACTTGGTTCTTTTGTTTTATTGTCATCTTAAAAAATGGACCTTTCTTTAAATAACCTTCAACAGACAAATTAAGCTATTTTGATTTTGTTTTATTTCTTATTCCCCAAAAAACGAAACAGCATTTTTTTTTTACAAACCTAAATGAATGTATTGGGAGGTCTGCAAACTTTAACCCTTTCAAAATGATGTCTGGATTTAAAAGCGCACTTAATCTCTCTCTTCTCTTTCTATACTTTTTTAAAAAGGAGCCAGAGGTTCTATAATAGCCTGGATAGCTTCCTAATGTGTAGAATGTTCTAAAGCATTGAATGCTGGGTATGTATAAGACTTTTTTCCAATCCTACCTCACATGTGGTCGTTAAGCGATAACAGAATTTGCCTTGGTAAAGCGACCTGGAAACCTAAGTGGAGACCGAGCGACCACGGTTAGGTTCATGGTTAGAAGGCTGCTGGCGCGATGGCTACTCTCAGTAGGGATTAATGCAATGCAATGGAGAGGATGGTTTAACCTAGAACACGCCACCCTAAAGGTAACCCTAACCCTAAATGGTCATTTGTTTAGTGTGTTCATCCATTGACATAAACTTTCTTGTATAAATATGTGCCAATTTTATTTAAAACTGTAACAATAGTCAATACAAACATAACAAAAGTATCAACATTAAAGTAAGAGTAAATTAAAGACGCCCGACAATGTAACGTTCAAATATCATATTGTAGTTTTATGTAATAAAATAAAGCTGTCTACTAACCAAACAAGATATTAGTGTTAAATAACCATACATGGTCAAATAGTGTACATGTTCAACACAGTTAGCATAGTTTTTACTCTGCAATGTTGCTATAAAGGTCGCACCATGTAATTGGTAGACATAGATCTTTTTGATTAAAGTAGTTCTTATACCGATGCCATCCAAATAAATCCAACGCCAAACAGGAGTTGCATGTTTACCATACTCACCTGTAGATAATGCATGACCCGGATGTCCCTCCCCCCCTTGTGTTCCCAAATGCAACAGGGTGTTGTTGTTCATATGTTGTTGTGTTCCTTTCCCAGGCCGTTGCCCATGGGTTGCCATGGTAGCCACCGCCGGCCAAGGCTGGGCTGGTCTGCTGAGTGACACGGGGAGGAGACGTGGGTCAGGAAGGAGTTTCCTAGGTAGGTGCCCTTTAGGAACGCCCACTCCTCTGGTCTGTACTGTCTCTCTGGTCTGTGTCTAGTATATCCAGCGTGTACCTGGGCCCCAGTGGTTGGGAGACTGCGGCGTTCTGGACGTTGATCAAAGTCCTGCAGTGTTGGTTATATTCAGCGATCGAGTTGTAAAAAAAAGCCAGGGGGGATGGTGTATTTTAACTTTTAGGGACAGATCATTTGTGCTGATAACAGCGCATATAGTGGGAGACCAATGGTGTGATAATTATTATTATTATTAGTAGTAGTATTATTATATTATTATATATTTTTTATATAATAAAAAAATAAAATAAGAGCGATGACTACTGTCGTCGCTCTTATTTTATCCCCAAAAATGCAGCTCATCGGACGAATCACACGATTCGAGGCATGCATCACTTTTAACGATTTTAAAAACTGATTCTTATTTTTTTTTTCAAAAATGCATTCGGCAGAGAAAGGAGACTACCGTTGCTCACAGGTTGGAATGAAAGGGAGAAAAGGGGACAGAGTTGCAGAGACAGCTTCACGCTACCAGCGTCTGTCTCGTACGGTGTGGAATGAGAGCTCATGAAGGCACTATTGCGCAAGTACGCAGGCGCGCAGCAAGCGTGCCTGCGTTCTTGCGTAATAGCATACTGCCCGAGAATCCAGTGTCGCTGTCAAATCTGTCCCTGGGAAAAGTGACGTTGCGCCGAATTGAAAAAGGAAACCGCTATAATGAAATAGCGGTAATATTTCCACATTAATTGATAAAATAACAGGGGATGGAAAGGGGGGATGGCTGTTTCAGAAGGGGGATGATTTTGATCATTTTAATTCCAAAGGGGGATGCCATCTCCCCTCATCCCCCCTCAACTCGAGTGCTGGTTATATTGCTTTGACACCAGGAATTCACCTGGGAAGCCATCCAGTAATATGTTTTATGTGGACTCTGTGCACGGGACTCGGGGAGTACTTGGGCTTTCTTGGACCTATGAGTTTCTGCTTTTAGTTTAGGTCAACGGCCACAGAGATATCAATCATAACTTGAAGGTGAAGCAAAAAGGGAATTGTGCTCCGTTTTCCTTTCTGCAGTGTGACTTTGATAAGCTTTTTTGTTTCCTGTTTTCTCCAGAGGTTGCAAGATGACTTCAGGAGAAGCTTCTGGCGGAGACAAGGGAACATCTGAGGTTCCAAGAGGTCAGCAGAGGGGCCCTCAGAACCCAGGGGCCCACAGAACCCTGGGGTGGGGCAGAGGGGCCTCAGCGTAGCTACAATGGAAAAGCCTCAGCTGTGCGGATCCATTGGAACAGAGCTAAGGACTCTCAGAGCGGGAAAATGGCCCGACTGTTGGAAGAACTGTTGCATCTGGATTCAAAGCAGACAATAGTCTATTTTTGCAAGAATGTATTAATACTTTTTTTAGTAAGTATTTATTTTCTTTTTCTTGGTTTGGAAATAACGTTCATGGACCCCCCCCTTGACCCACTCCCCACCCCCCCTACTGGCCCCATCGTTAATTAATCAAATTGGGTAACACTTTATAATAAGGTGCCATAATAAATAGCAAACTAGTCATTACCTAACCCTTTGTTAATATTTGTTAATTGTTACTAAAATATCTATTTAGCACAAGATAATAGTTTTTTCATAATTAATTAAATATTAGTTGTTTGCATAACCCTAACCCTAACCCTAACACATGGCCCTAACCCTAACCCTAACACACGGCCCTAACCCTAACCATAACACACGGCCCTAACCCTAACACACGGCCCTAACCCTAACCCTAACACACGGCCCTAACCCTAACCCTAACACACGGCCCTAACCCTAACCCTAACCCTAACACACGGCCCTAACCCTAACACACGGCCCTAACCCTAGCCATAACACACGGCCCTAACCCTAACCATAACACACGGCCCTAACCCTAACCATAACACACGGCCCTAACCCTAACCCTAACACACGGCCCTAACCCTAATCATAACACACGGCCCTAACCCTAACCATAACACACGGCCCTAACCCTAACCCTAACACACGGCCCTAACCCTAATCATAACACACGGCCCTAACCCTAACCATAACACACGGCCCTAACCCTAACCATAACACACGGCCCTAACCCTAACCATAACACACGGCCCTAACCCTAACCCTAACACACGGCCCTAACCCAACCCTAACACACGGCCCTAACCCTAACCCTAACACACGGCCCTAACCCTAACCCTAACACACGGCCCTAACCCTAACCCTAACACACGGCCCTAACCGTAACCCTAACCAGCGACACTGTGACACTGTGGTCAGTGAAAAAAAAAGATTAACTTGTGCCAAATAGATATTTTAGTAACAATTTAGTAACAATCAAATATTAACAAATGTTAGGTAATGACTAGTTTGCTATTTATTATGGCACCTTATTATAAAGTGGTAACTCAAATTGTTCTGCTCTTATTTTAGCATAAAATGAACATGCCTTTTACAGGAGGCTGTGAAATTGTTATTTAATTTTCACTTAACCTTTAGAAAAGATGGAAAACGAGTTTCCTTTTTCTTCTTTCTAAGTGCTTTTTCTTGCAAGCGAAGCTGTATTCTTATAAGTGCTCCATTCAGCCCAAGTGAACTGTGTCTCATGTTCCCCCGTCTTTATAAATATTCACACAGTGTGCCGTATCCTGGCCTGGCTTGGCTTGCCATGCAAAACGGGCCAAGTTTGGAGACGAGAAGGTGCCCGGAGACACACTCAGCAATGCATCAGCCACACACACACACACCCTCTCCTGATTCTACCTGTGTGTACTTCAATCTTTCTGTATTCATGTGTTATTGTTGAGGATTAGAACGAGGCTTTTGATTGGTTGCTGTGCTTTAAAGATGCTTCATTGGTGCAGCAGCTCTGTCCCCCTGCAGAGCCTGGGGGCTGAGAGGCCCGCCTTATGGCTCCATCTACCCTATTGAAACGGCCCTAGTGAGACGAGATTGAGACCGCAGGCCCACATGAATAGTTTATGGGGGTTTACTCCAGCGCACATCAGCGGTCGGCTTTTTAATGGCGCCGGTGTTTCACCATTAAAGATAAGAATGACATAATTTACAACATAATCCCAGTTCATAAATATCCCACAGAATTTTATTTTTTTGTGATCAATTGTTGGTCAGGGGAATATGGCCGTCGGCACGCGAAGGTTCTCCTCTGCGTAATAAAAGTTGCACTTGAGCAAGCCTTTCTGTATCTTTATTATGCCCCCTGTGCCGCTGATCTCCGGCGGGCGGCTGGGTGGCTGCCCCCCGCTCCCTCTCTGTGCTGCTCTATTGGCACCGAACATTCACAGGATGCTGTCCGTGGGAAAGAGGAGCTGGGCGGGGGGGGGGGGGGGATGAAATGAGCAGCAGGACTTCAGAGAGTGTGTAAGAGAATGAAGGAGTGTGAGTGCAAGGAAGGATCCGGTGTGAGAGCGAAGGAGTGTGAGAGAAGGAATATGTGTGTGAGCGAGGGAGAGTATGTGTGCGTGTGGTGGACAGCTGGAACAGCTCTTGAGCACCGAACACGTTCACACACCACAGGAACATCCCGTGCAGGCGCCAGCGTGTGACAATAACCGCCGGCAAAACACACATTAGCTTGATTTAAATAGATAAATGTTTCCCTCAATGTCCTTGTGGATGATTTATCCCCCCTCCCCAGCCAGTATAGCTTTCTGCTTCTGCCTGGGACCAAAGCACTTATTCATTTGTTGGTATAATTGATTGCACGCGTCACCATGACAACATGCCATAAACCAGGCCGCTGTATGACGGCTGGTGTTGGATGGTGCTCGTCGGGAGGGTTCGATCCAGAAGCAAAGGTCAGGTGAGCTGCTGGCGATCACCTGACCTTTGTCTACTTGCTCGCCAGTGGCTCACCCTCCATAGTCGCCACAAGAAGAAGACGGTGTTTAAGGTGCGGACGCTTGGATAATCATGGCCCCCTCTGCAGACCTGCTTGAATTATCAGGTAGCACCTGACATGTTTATGGAGGCCCTGGTGGCCACTAACTCTGTTTATAGGAGCAAGGAGGTCCCCTTTCCCTTTATCCACTATAGGGAGAAGTCCTTTTGTCTTTCCATAAGGAAGAGCCTCATGGACTTCAACAAGCTGGGCTTAGTGACGCATGATGGATTATAACACGTTTAGCTAGGGCAACAACTGAATGGCTGCAAAAATGTCTGTGGTGAGATGCATGCATGATGAAGTCCAATGGAATGACAGCTCAGCTCATATCACAGATCTTTTTCATACAATAGCATCAGCTGATGATGGCCATGAGGAACTTGGGCCACTTTATATGACACAAAATGCCGTAGCCCTTTTGAACAACACAAATACGTAGATTGATGCTAAGTTTAGGAACCTGTTTTCGTTCTCTGTTAGGGTTGATCTGTTGGTGTTGTTATGCTGAACATCTGGTCGATCTTCAGCTGAACACACAGTTTGATTGTGTGATTGATTGATCAAATGATTTGCTGGGTTTATTTACACATTCAAATTTGCAATTTATAATGCATTAAGTCAATACTGCTATTAATAACAACAGTCATATTTCACACAATGTTTGACAAGCAACATGCTTCCAATGTCAATCTCGCTTTGACAGTTCATTGCATATCAGCACACACAGAGATGAAGAGAAAGGGATCAGAGCGATTAGTGAATCCTGACACAGCTCACGCTTTGTGTTTCCTTTGTGCCACTGCAATTCTCCACTTGCCATTAGTGCAACTAACAACATGTCAGTTAATGAATTACCATGATGTGATGTGTCACAGCATTTGAGATTAGGCCTGCATGTAAACATGCGCCTTGAACGACTGTAATTGAGTTCAATGGAGCGCTATAATTCAAATGTTTAGTGAGGAATGTTAATCTCTGGTTCCTTCAAAGCCTTAGCATTCCTGGACCAGATGAAAACATTGGCAGCCCTTTTCCCTCACACTGAATGTGTCTCTGGCTGATCTCAGACGGGCAGAGGACCAAAGGCTGAATATCTCTTCAGGTTTCAATGGAAGTGTGTTCTTTTTGAAAGTGTAGGCATCAGCGGGGCCTCGCTGTTTCATTGTGAAAGCTAGACTCTGTGGGGGCTGCACCAGACAAACTAGGCAAGCTTTGTCATGTGTCTGCGGCATTGTTGGAAACGGTTGCTATGGATGGTCTCCACTGGAAGCCTGCATTGTGAGGCCAGACTCAGCACCTTGAGGGGGGCTGAGTGGAAGGAAGACTAATGCTGGAGAATGTCAGACATGTCGTGTTTCCGAAGTAACATTTATCAATTCCTAGGATCCCATTCAAAGAGCAACAAGAGCGTCTTCTGGTTCGGTTTGCAATCTTGAAGGCTGTTGACAGCCAGACCTTTCATTAATCCCTTTGAAATCCATGCCTTGCAGGAGTGGGCATATATATACCGGTCTGCGTGTGTGTTTGTGCACGTTTGAGCCAGAACAGGTGGTGTAGATCACGGAGACATGTGCCTGTTTCCCCCTCATTCAGAGGCCCTGTAGCGTGAAGGTTCAGGGAACAGCGGCTCTCCTCCTGGCTGCTGCTGCCGCTTCTCTGTCCTCCATCTGGCTCCCTTGACAAAGGAATGACGCTGCTTCTCTCCTTGTTGCTTACTGACAACCCTGCTCCACCCACCACCACCACCACCACATCTACCACCACCACTACCACATCTGCCACACCACCACCACCGACACCAACACATCAAGCACCACCACCAACACCACATCTAACATCCGCCTACGCCACTGACACATCGACAACGACCACCACCAACACATCTACAAACAACACATCTAGAACAACTCCTACATCAACCACCGCCACATCTACCACCGCCACCATCACCACATCTACCACCACCACCACCAACACATCTACAAACAACACATCTTGAACAATACAAATCAAAATACATCAACCACCATCACCAACACCAACACAAACACACCAAACACCACCACCACCACCATCACCAGAACATCATCAACCATCACATCTACCAGCAACACATCCATCACCACTCCGACATCAAGCACCACCCTCACAACCACAACCAGCAACAGCAACACCACCACCCCCACATAAACCACCATATCCACCACATCCACCAACACCACCAACACCTTCACCACTACACCCCTCTCCACCAGCACCGCCACCTTCAACACCGCATCCTCCACCAAATCCCCCTTCACATCCACATCCACCTCAGACAAAAGCACCACCATAGCACCCCCCTCAGCCTCAGCACCACAGCTCACTTGTGATTTGCTTGGACTAAGGGGCCGGGGTGAAATGTGATGACCAATACAGACACACCAATGAGTCTCCCACTACTCCCTGTCCTTGATTCTAGGAACATAAACCAGTATTTAGAGGAGCATCAGGGGCGGCCGCAATCAGTCTTCAGCTTCACAGGGCGTGGGGATGTTTGGTGAGAGCTAACAGAGCTCCGCTGGGTATCAGCTGTGATGTGTGGGATTAGACGCCGCAGCAGGGTGACTGATTAAACACAGTGGTTCCTTAGGAGGCCAGGGCTTATCGGCTTCGGAGAGACTATCCAGGTGAACGGCGTTAAATACCAGACATCAACAGGGCTGTTAACACTGAAAGGAAAACCAAGCTGTAGCAAGGGCCTTTCGGCAGCTCTGTGACTTTCACCGGGCTCCTCCAGACACAGGACCCAGGGGGTTGCTGTTGAAGCCGGTTTATTATAAGTTTGTGGTTAATGATACACGGTCTGGTGCTCCCTGTTGCCATGCAGGGGACTCCCTAAGTGTGTGTGGTGATGCTGGTTTGACCTGTGATCACTCAATGTGTACAACAGGTGCGCAGCATAGCCAGTGCTATGGATTGATCATGGTCCAAGCCTCAATTTAGGGATGAAGTTCTGAAAACAAAAAATAAGTATTATAAATAAAAAATAAATATGGACCCTCTGTGTGTCAAACTGGGAGCTTTGCGTTGCAAGGTAACTTCAGTCAAACTTCTGGCTAAGCCCTCTCAGACGTGGACGTAGCGAGTGGCGGGAGTGGAACATTGCCCCGCCCCAGAGGAATAGGCTCAGTAGAGGGGACATCAGGGCATCTTAAAGTGTGACCGTTGACTAGCTCAAGCAGGGTTTCCTTTGTGATTTCACTCTAATGGAGGGAATCTCTGCGTGGGTAGAGGGATCATCCCTGCTTTCCTTCCATTGGTTGACAGGACAGTTATAGATGATTGCTTGTGTATATTGGAATATTGGTTTGGTTTTGATGTATCGCTGTTTTACTCAGATGAAATGAAGATTTTTTATATTAATATTATTATCTATGTTGGTTAAATGATTGTACAAAATGGACCTATTATCTGGATTTGCCCTGCTGAACCCTGCATGTGGTGCTCAGTTTCAGACTAGTATCAGATATTTGTTCTGTGAGACGTTGACAAAAATAATGGATATAATGTAATTACAATATTGAGAAACACCAAAACTCCCCCCCCCCCCACACACACACACACACACAGACACGCTCAATGTGTCAGCTGCAATCAGTTTCCTAACTAGTTGAAATAGCTGCTGCATGTTGGGGGTGGTACGCAGCCCTCCATCACTGCTGAACCAGAACCCCCGAAGGCCCGTTCACAGCTGCTGTCTTGTGCCTTCAACACCGTCTCTCTCTCTCTCTCTCTCTCTCTCTCTCTCTCTCTCTATCTGTTTTCACCGTGTTCTGGCATTTTTTATCCCCAACTAGCACTCTCTCTCTCTTTCTCTCTCCCCCTCTCCCCCTCTCTTCCTCTACCTCTCTCTCTCTCTCTTTTTTTTCTCTCTGTCTCTCTCTCTCTCCCTCTCTCCCCCTCTCTTCCTCTACCTCTCTCTCTCTCCCCCCCTCTCCCCCTCTCTTCCTCTACCTCTCTCTCTCTCTCCCCCTCTCCCCCTCTCTTCCTCTCTCTCTCTCTCTCTCTCCCCCTCTCTTCCTCTCTCTCTCTCTCTCTCTCTCTCTCTCTCCCCATCTCCCCCTCTCTTCCTCTACCTCTCTCTCTCTCTCTCTCTCCCCCTCTCTTCCTCTACCTCTCTCTCTCTCTCTCTCTCTCTCTCTCTCTCTCTCTCTCTCTATCCCGCTCTTACCCTGCAGCCCACGGCCTGTTCTCATTTCAGGAGGCAACTAAAAAAGAGTTATGACAAGGTGCCTGTGTGTGTGTGTGTGTGTGTGTGTGTGTGTGTGTGTGTGTGTGTGTGTGTGTGTGTGTGTGAGTGTGTGTGTGTGTGTGTGTTTGTGTGCTTGTTTATGCACGTTGTTATGCCTCTCTAACGTCCTAATTACACTAAAAGTCTCAGCGGGCTCAGGTCACTGCATGACGGAGTGTGATCCTTAGCGATGTCTCACTGCTGAACAGTGCTCATCTCCCGCACGCTGAAGTGAACATCCAGCCCATTATAGAGAAGAGGGATTGGGCAGAACACACCTTCCAAGCACATTGGATCACAAAGAGAATCGGGTCCATAGCTAACAAACAGGAAGGAATGCGCATGATACATAATGTATATAAGACACTTAATGTCAGCAAAGTGTTTGGTTTAATGGAGCTTTCGTCAATGGTTGTACAGGATTTTTATAGGGGATCTGTCACATCATGTGCAGCAACATCAATTGATTAGGTCTGATATTAACAAATCAAAGGTGAGGGGACTGTCCGCATTGGATTGGGATAACGGACACGTGTGGAAGGAATCTGCAGAATAATGAAGTCAGATTGAGACTGACGCGGCTGAAGTCTGCTCCTGTGGACAGCGACGACGCACTAGGTAACAACACATGTCAACTGGAGTGAGGGACACACACACATGTACACACACTTTCAGACACACACACAAAATATGATTGATGGGAGACGGGGGAACCAGAGGGATGTTTCCATACCCCCTCCCCCCCGTGTACAGTATTTGCGTGTCCCATGGATGATTTCCTGTGGGACTGCTGGGAGGAGGATAATGAATCTCTTAAGGAGGCCCTGTGGCTCGGTTGTGTTGCAGGCGTCCCAGGCCGCGGCGCTGAGAGGGCAGCCTACCTTATTTACCTTGTGCTGGTTGTTATTAATCTGGAGCCCTGCACGCTCACCATGGTCAACCAATGCACGACAGTTGCATTAATCCTACTTTGGAGGGCCTTAAGGTAGGCATGGGGCCCGCTTCATAGAGAGGGGCTCACATGAAGGGCGATATTTAATCATAAATATAGAACCTTTAAATCGAAATGACTTTCTTACATCACGTTCAGAGTGGGAGGAACCAACAAACACTTAGAATATTTGTCTTTTCCCAAACCCCCCCAACCATACCAGTCCCCACAAAGGAAGGAAGACACGTGCTGCATAATTAGGTCAAGAGAGACAGGTTGTTGGCCCGCCGCCCGGTGGAGAGCCACGTGTAGAACGAGACGTTAAGGCAGGGCCCCGTCGTCGGCACCAGAACCAGCCACAGAGGCGCCGAGGGTGCAGCCATCTTTGATCTCTGTCCCCCGTCCGTCTGCCACTCAGACAGAATGCCCTCACATCGGTGGCCCTCACCCCCCCCCACCCCCCCGTGGCAGGGACCCTGTTGGCACGCTGCCAAGCGCTGCTCACCACAATACTGTGTGTTTGTGTGTGTATGCATGTGTATGTGTTTATGTGTGTGTATGTGAGTAATCATCTGTATGTGTGTGTGTGTGTGTGTGTGTGTGTGTGTGTGTGTGTGTGTGTGTGTGTGTGTGTGTGTGTGTGTGTGTGTGCGTGCGTGCGTGTGTGTGTGTGTGTGTGTGTGTGCGTGTGTGTGTGTGTGTACGTCATTAGAATTGCGGAGATGTTGGGGAGATAGGATAGAAGATGAAAGCTGAGACTCCAACAACCACAGCACTCCAGTAAGACCCCCTGTCTTTACTCTGGACTCCACCAGCACAAACAAACTTTGTAGTCTCTAACTCCCATAACACTGCATACATCGCCATGGCAACAGATTGGTGGAATGGGCTTGGGATTCTCATTCAGGCAAAGTTGACCCCTGGCTTCCTGAAATGTCCCGTCCGTCCCCCTTTGTGGATGAGAAGCGAGGCCGATGTGAATCAATTGGGCAGCAGATGAGGGAGAGCCAGGGACACAAGGCCACTAGAATGCTCCTGCCCTTTGATGCGTTCATGACCATCATTTGGAACTTGTTCATTTGTCAACTCGGTACGAGTTGCGAGCATTCAAGTTGTGTGGGTAAAAAAAGCTAAGGAAACACTGCTTTGTTTCAGAAAAGTGTAATTACAGATCCAATGATCTCCTTGAAAAAGCAAAACCACTTGAAAATAAACTACTAATTGAATACTTCCATTAATAATCCCTGGTAATGTTCTCTATGATGTCAGTTATATTCAAGTTGGGGAATACGAAAGGTCTGAACCAAAATACCAAGTTGGATGACCCAGTAGATACATATTTCCTAATGTGGAGGTGGCCTTGGGAGGTGTGTGTTTGTATGTGGCCTTTTAGAGGCAAGGCAAAATCAGGGGGATCATCTCCCAGCATTTTTCATGGATCCATCGTCGCACTGAAGAACCAGAAGATGGTGTCTAATCACCAAATGCGTTGTCAATAAATGTTAGTTCACTTTGAACACTAGTCTATCCTGGTTGGAATAGCTTAACCACAGTTGTGTGAATTCAACACATCTTTGGATGGAGAAATGTAGAGCAGAAGAGAACCTCTATAGTCTCTCTCTCTTTAAAACTTGGTAGCTTGGTAGCTTTAGGATTACTACCAATAAAGAATAGTCTCCTGGTATGAAGACAAACAACACACCCACACCCCTCATAAACATCAGCAGCCGTTCCTCCTGTTTGAAAAGCGTGAGCCCCCTATCTGATTTAATTTGCCTGATACAATCTGATTTAATTTGCCTAATACACATTTATTATTGTTATTTATTAAGTTAATATTTCAGTGGATACTTCATCTCTGTCTCACGTCTTTTGATACTCCGTTAGACATTTTGATCTCAATAACATTTTATACTGATATAAGGCTATTGGGCTGGTTCCTGCTATGTCATCGATGTCATACCCTTTCCGATGGTATAGGGTCCCTGATGCGACCAGGTGGCCCCTGAAGCCCCAAAGCAGCGTTTTTCGTTAATTCTTTCTTTTATGTAGCGTTCTCTCTCAAGGGCACTTTGTGTAACTCAAGACAAAGTGCCCTTGTGTATTGAGGTAAAGCATCTATGCTCAAAAGTGCAAAGGCTCATTATGATCTCCCTGAGGTCATTCATGGGTCAGGATGGCTTCAGAAGATTTGCTATAATCAGCATAAAGCAGCTACCGTTTGGAGACGATGATGAAGCCATGAGCCGGTGATCATGCAGACACCGGCTAGTGAGGCGATGCCAGCCTCCACTGGACCAGAAACTGACCAACATGGTCTTGGAGGGGGCATAGTGCTACATGGACATCGTTCCACATTAACCGCAAAATATATATTATTGTGTATGCTTTGGTTTGATTGTTGGCAATCATTTTGGTTCCTTACCCTTTTTCCTACCATTTTATATCTACATTAAAGGAAGGTGCAGCATCCATGCACATTTGGGAGATATTATAATGCAGACACATTAAGACCTTTTTGAGGAGTTTCTTGATTTAGGGCATCCTAGTGTTTCCATGTATTATCATTTTCGGTAGGTTTAAATTGCTGAAAATCAACTTGAGATGATTGTTTTAAATTTGAGGAAAAAAACTCTGAAGCCTCTTTTTTTGCCCTCTTTTCCTCTTAAAGTGCACAAGAGTGAGCATTTTAATGTTAAATGCATGCCCCCGGACCACCATAGAGGGTTTGGAATCCCCAGGGGCCCAGTTTAACGTCATAGACCGTTAAACTGGGCCCCCCACAACATCAACATCTTGCTTTGGGCCCTAAAAAGCAAAAAATGGCCCTGACTGCGAGGTGTTCATAAACTTCTTGACCTCAATGTGCCAAACATGGATAGTTTCTGCTGCTGGTTGCAAAATCTGAAGAAGTGCCAACGCCTGTAAAGCGATTTCCATGGTATCATAACGGTCGTGTGCTCACCAATGGGTGACTTCACGGATGCTATTCCTATATTTTTAAGCCTATGGCTGAATTCCAGCCTGTGTACAATACTCCAGATTATGTACCCTTACGGATTCCTGCCCAAATAATAGTATGAGAAGCAAACCCGCAAATTATAATTATCCAAACAGTGCAATTGTAAATGTAACGGTAAAGACGAGCATGTATGGGCTGAACCATGTGCAGTGAGCGGTTGAACCAAGTGTTTTTCTATGCATACACATCATGTGTATGTTATTGAAATAGTATTATTTCACATGCTATGTGTGTTTCTTCATATGTCTGGCACACACATGACATATGGCTCATACTTGTGTGTGGAGTCTCTCTCTCTCTCTCTCTCTCTCTCTCTCTCTCTCTCTCTCTCTGTCTCTGGCCTCTGAGCATGGCAGTGTGGAGTGGATGATTATTACTTAAGCTTACACACACACACACACACACACACACACACACACACACACACACACACACACACACACACACACAAACACACACACACACACACACACACACACACACACACACCCACACACACACACACACAGGACCAGGAAAGGGTAGTGCCATCCCCCACCGCACCTCACAAAAGAGAAAGATGGAAAGTGTACAAGGAGGATAGTGAGGCAGGGAGAAAGAGGAAAATAAAAAGAGACACAGAGAAAGATAGATGGTGTGGCTTGACGAAGACCTGAGAGACATAGCATCACATCAGGAGCCCAAGGCCAGGGCCTCCCGGCTCCCTTAATGATGTCTCTCAGCCTCTCTCTTTCAGCCTCTCTCTCTTCCTCTCTCTGTCAGCCTCTCTCTCTCACGTCCATTTCTTAGCCCTTAGTCATTCTGCTGTTTCCTTCATCCCTTTCATTCCTTTCCTCTTGCCCTTTATGTTTTTGAATGGCTATCTCTTCAGGTGGTGAACATTGGTTGACGTCAGGTTGCGTCACATCATCAGCACATTTCTGTGTTGGGCACATGGCTCGCAGGGGAGCGATTCATTGGAACCATTCAAGACGGAATGATTGATTGTGCATTTTGAATATTGCAACTTTCCATCCGTCCTCGAAATGGAGATTTGCAACTTCAACTCTGAGTCCACGATTTTCTGTGGAGACATACAAAGAAATGCATTATTTAGTATCTTGTGGCAGCTGTGTGTTTCCTTCCAAAATATTAGCATTGACCCAAATGCAATCGGCTGTGTGGCCTTCCACTGTATCTGCTGAAGGTTAAGAGGATAAGAAAGATAGTGAGAGAGAGAGAGACACTGTAAGGGGAGCAGCACTCAAGCAGGCTTGGAGGTGTTCTCAGGCCCGCATTAAATTCAAGATAGCTGCTTGCTGTTGTTGAACAATGTATTTCACAGACCAGCGTGCTCACGATAAGACTTGGACTTGAACCAGCACATTGTTCTGATTGGACTAAAATGCAACATACTGTATTGATCAGAATCCACCTGACCATCCTAAGGAAACACAGCATTGATTTGATACATGGTAGTTCTGGAGAAGATAGCAGAGAAGCAGACGTTTCCTTAAGAGCTTGCAACCTAACAAATCGCTCACCCAAGTCGTTAGTCGACCGCATTCAACCCCATATCGTGTGGCTGCGAACTTCTGAAGAAATATTTATATTATATTGAAACCATAAATGATTACGTTCCCTGCCGGTGCTACCTCGTTCGTCTTCCATACATAATGTCTTCCGTCTTCTGTTTAAACTTCTTAAAGAGAAACAGCCTTGGTGCTAGAAATGCCCTGATTGGTCGCAATGAGCAGGGAGCGGTCTGAAGTCTAAATGGACTCGTACAGGCAGGTGCAGTTGGCTCATAACACATATTCTCACAGCACATTACAATTAATAATAGCTGACGGATTGCTATGCCATTTGTAACAATTGAAACTCAAATGGGGGACTATATATCTTGTCTTCAGCACCTTAAAAATGCTGAACCTCGATCAATGACCTCAAACACCAAAGGGCTTTACTTCAACTGTAAAGAATGTACACCTTTTGAACTGTTGGTTCAAGTGCTTGGCAACAGCATTGGAAAGCACAAAGCTACTTTTAAAAGCTATTTGAACAAATCTATATAAGATGGGATGGGGTGGGGGGGGGGTCCCTTGCCTGTGCAAAGTGAATCTTGTAAGCCAAGAACACCAGTGATGAATGGCTGAACATCATCCTCTGACATTTCCCTTTATCTGCTGATCTGTCTGTAGGGGACAGATGATGAGGAGTGGCTCTAGGAAACAGCTGCGTTAGCAGTTGACGAACACAGTTGTAGCTCATAACACCCATTAAGGGTCTGCACCTTTTATTTACCA
The DNA here is from genome assembly GCF_949987615.1 of Pollachius pollachius. Lineage (NCBI taxonomy): Eukaryota > Metazoa > Chordata > Actinopteri > Gadiformes > Gadidae > Pollachius > Pollachius pollachius. Next base: position 18,012,052 of record NC_136946.1, on the reverse strand, counting down.
GCGAACAGGTAGTAGACATATCTTCAATAGGTAAGCAACACCACTGTTTATCCAAAGATGATACGGAGAGCGTGTATTAGTCAGATGTGTGATCATCATTATACACACTTTACCAACAGGTGGGTGTTGAAGCACAGCAGAGCATACATTTATATATATATATATATATATATATATTGTTTGTATATAAATACAGGCAGGAGAGGCTGCATGCTCTCTTCAGGGCTAGAGGAATGTGTGAGGGAAACCAGGAGGCAAAAGAATCCCTCAGCAGACAGATGATGGTTACAGGGCCCCTTTTAGCTTCAGACACTCCTCCTCTCCACCACCTCCCATCAGGAGGCAGACACAGCTCACTCCCATTGGAAACCATGCATACTACGCAATGTTTTCTCTCCGCCCCCATCAGACTGCTCCACCCATCATCTAAGTTTTTAACCTCTCTCTGGTCCTACCTTTAAGACCGTACTTGGATACCTGTCTTTGTTTAATCGAAGCAAAGTGTCAGCCTTGTGTGTTCTGTGACACTGAACACAGGGCAGCCGTACGGAAACGCAATTTCGTCTTTATTTCAATATATAATCATAGCAGAACAATGAGACTATCTATTACCTCAGGAGTGTAAACAAATCAAATCATGCAAACAGAAATCTGTGGTCATTCTGGAAGCGGTTGGATTTCCTAGCATCACGCTAGGATATACCCAGACAAACATATTTTTTACCGTCTCAATGACATTTTACTGTCAAAGAAGTGTCCTTTAATATCAAACATTCCCGGGTTTGAGTCCCAACGGGACAATACTGTTCAGAGCAAGGTAATGCTGCCCTTGATCCAGCCCTGTGTGTGTGTGTGTGTGTGTGTGTGTGTGTGTGTGTGTGTGTGTGTGGGTGTGTGTGTGTGTGTGTGTGTGTGTGGGTGTGTGTGTGTGTGTGTGTGTGTGTGTGTGTGTGTGTGTGTGTGTGTGTGTTTGTGTGTGTGTGTGTGTGTGTGTGTGTGTGTGTGTAACGCTCCCACCAAAATGTAGTATAGCTACGTTGGCTACACTAGCTACACCACAAACGTACTAGTTTCACAATAACGGCTCTATGGTTGAGATTCCTACTTTCCTTTTGCCTAGTCATTTCTATAGGCCTGCGTCCACATATCATGACTGTCAACGACCTATGGCCATTATTTCATATGCTGTAATTTGCACGCATATATCCCGTATTCAATGCATGAATGGAACACATAATATTAACACATTATTCCAAACAACCCACCAAAATGATTCATTCCTGGTCCCTGTGATAGGAGCGGGACGATGTGATGAAAAAATTAATATAGGTGTAATTTATATGGGCAATAAAATATATTGGAATGATCAATTAGGAGGCTGAAACCCTACAGGAAGTGATTCAATGAGTTGGGGACTTCTGATTCAAGAACACTATCAACTGAGCTATTGACCTTGGGTTTCTTAAATCAAAGAGGGTCTCAAAGCTCAAAGACCACCACAAAGCCTCAGCAAATGCTCCATCTCATGGCGCCTCACCCAGCAGCCTGAGAATCAGGCCTCTCTTTCATAACAAAAAAAAGGTTATTAGCCAAAATGCTCATGATCTTCTTTTAATGTGTTGTGTTAAAGGGGGGTTGTGTGCTGCACTTTTTACCTTCTTACCCCAAACCTGAGAACCTGAAATCCAGAGGCCAGCTGTGTGGACACACCTTAAGACACAAATTTCCTTCTCTATCCCACCAAAAATGGGGAACTACAAACTGACAGTTTTATGCCCATTACTCTACAGTTATATGTGACGCCCCTTTTTCCACCTTTGAAGATGGCTAGAGATGCCATAATTCATACCCAAGTTTCCTTGGGTCCTGGGAACGACATATCCGAGATTGTGGGAAAGAAGCAGTGTTACCTGCAAGACCTAGAGGATCAGAATAAGGTGCAAAAGGCAGTTTCGGAGATAGGAAGGTCCTACTGCCCTGAGACTTGACAACCTTATTCTAGGGCCTGACTGGGACCCCACACATAACCTTTGCCCTCTCAAGTTCTTAAACAGAATTTAATTATATTCTATTCCCTCAAAACCCCAAATGACAAAAGCCACAGGTAGTTTTCCTAAATACCTGACCATCAGATACAATCACTGAACGAAGATTAAGACAATAAAATACACATTTCTCTTTAGAAATGTTATCAAAACCTATTTAATGCTGTATGTATATCCAAATATTACATTTTCCACTTCCATCAAATAAATGGCACACAGAAACTTGTCACGTGACGTGGGCAGGAAGTATGTGTTTCAACATGTGTGAATGTCTATGCATGTGAGTGCATGCATCTATTTAATACCCCTTTTAAATATGCAGCCACCATGGCATGGAATACCCTCAAGAAAGACCCTTAAAAATCTCAGGATTCATGCTGTATGAGGCCTTTGGCTCAACGCTAACGGATCTAGAACGGGTTAGTATGAGGCCTTTGGCTCAACGCTAAGGGATCTAGAACGGGTTAGTATGAGGCCTTTGGCTCAACGCTAAGGGCTCTAGAATGAGTTAATATGAGGCCTTTGGCTCAACGCTAAGGGCTCTAGAACAAGTTAATATGAGGCCTTTGGCTCAACGCTAAGGAATCTAGAACAAGTTAGTATGAGGCCTTTAGCTCAACGCTAAGGGATCTAGAACGAGTTAGCATGAGGCCTTTGGCTCAGCGCTAGGCCTCAGACACTAAAGGATCTAGAACGAGGGAGGATGGGAAATTGTTCCTTTGTTTAAGTAGTTATTTGAAATCTTTTAATCGTGTGTTAACTGTCCTCTGTTTGCATGAAACCTATATGTAACAGTTTTTTTATAGGGCCCTCTTGGCCAGGTCTCTCTTGAATAAGATATTTGAATCTCAATGAGTCTTTTACCTGGTTAGATACACAAAATAACAACATGTGGGTTTTCATGCATGTGTGTTTGTGGTTGACGAGGGCAAGACAAAAGAACACAGTGTCTCTGGTGTCCCCGCCCTAACCATCAGAAGTTGACAGCCTCAGCACACCAACTGCCTGTACCTCATCCACCGTCCCACACCCTGTCATGGCTCCCCTGCAGAAACCGAGACATGAAAGAACAAATACAATGAACTGCTCAGCTATTCGCCATCTCTCTTTGTGTGGCTCTCTTTTGGCTATCCGCTATCTGTCTCTCGCCCACCTACATACCTCTGAGCCGGACTTGTTTCCGTGGCCAATAGAAAAGAAGTGGGAGACGGAGGGAGACAGCGCGAGACGAGGTGATGGCTGTTTCTTTTCTCCTCCTTCTCCCTTCCACCTCCTTGATGAGGTCCTCAACTCTCAAGCACTCCTTTATTTCATAGATCAACATTGGGGGTTCCAGAAAACCGCATAAATCCTTGCTGAGTTCCTGTTCTTTCTGTTATCAGCCAACAGGCATATCATGACATAAGTCCTACAAACCTTGAAGCTGTTTATGAGCTAATTCAAGAGACCTTGAGCTCTGATTGCTTTTCTTCTGGATCTGGAAAAATATCTATTTTTATGCCTTCCTGTGTGTGCTTGTCTGTCTGTCTGTGTGTGTCTGTGTGTGTGTGTGTGTGTGTGTGTGTGTGTGTGAGTGTGTGTGTGTGTGTGTGTGTGTGTGGGTGGATGGGTGGGTGGGTGTTGTGTGGGTAAGTTTGCGTGCGTGGGTGTGTGTGTGTGTGTGTGTGTGTGTGTGTCTGTGTGTGTCTGTGTGTGTGCAAATTGTGTTGTATATGTGTTTTTACATAGTGCAACATAAAACAAGTTAATACTTTTTTTCATTAACACTTTGATATAATTGGGTGTGTTATGGATAAAAATATTTAATTTCACTGCTAGCTCTCAGTATGACAGTTCGAAAGTTTGAGTTTGTATGTATCTGTTGTGTATGTGTGTGAGTCTCCGTGTGTGTTGTGTACGTGAAGGAGTGTGTGGGTGTTAGTATGTGTGTGTGTGTGTATTTGTGTGTGTGTGAGTCTGCATGTGTCCGTTGTGTATGTGAAGGAGTGTGTGTGTTAGCATATGCCTGTGTGTGTGTGTGTGTGTGTAGATGCGTATGTATGTGTGTGTGTGTTTGTGTGTGTGTGTGCGTGTGTGTGTGTGTGTGTGCCTGTGTTAGTGTGAAGGAGTGTGTGTTTGTCAGCATGTGCCTGTGTGTGTGTGTGTGTGTGTGTGTGTGTGTGTGTGTGTGTGTGTGTGTGTGACAGGCCCATGCAGGCACAGGGAGCTGCAGGGTTGGGCTTTGGGACCGGTGGAATGTAATCAAGTATTGATGGCGTGGAGATGTGGGTGCGAAGAAGGAGATAATTGGATTTGGTTTTCACACAGATGCGCAGCTTCTGAAAACGTGACACACCACACCAGTAATCAGCCCTGCATCTCTCCCATGAAGCCCCCCCACCTCAAGCCACACTGAAACCCCCCACCCCGACCACACTCACATCCTCCTGCAACCGCAGACCAGATCATGTACTGGCGTGGGATTCATGTTCATATAACCCCCCCCCCCCCCCATCCACTGAGGGGACGGTTGGCCGGGGGCCAGGGGAGATACATAATGCATCGCTGCCTGGAGACAGCTATTACTCTGTTATATTCTATATATACTTAAATACTTTTTTAATGGCAAAAGTTTCCAAACAATGGGGAAGAGCTGAAGCAAAGCGAGCTGCAGCCGTTCAGCCTCAGAACAGAGCGATACACCGAGGTGATGGGTCACACAGGAAGTGACTAATGAGGAGTCTGGAAGATCAGAGCGGAAAAGGCAGAGGATGACATGGCGAGACAAGGATTGGTTTCCTGTACTGGACCGTCACATCATGTCTTGCCGTGGATCACTGCCTCGGCTCATCGTTCCTGTGGATGTTTTAGGAATATACTTTCAGTTCCCCAAAGGTGGACACCATCTTGTGCCCTGGTCAGGAACCCCTAGGGTGTTGATTACCTGATGTTGGCTCCTCATTGAATCACTAACAAGGCTGGACACAGATTCAATGTTTTTTCTAGGATAAAACATTGAAGGATACAAATGTAGGATATCACATAATGTATTACACAAAGCCAAAAGAACAAAATGACATAATTTGCTCATTGTAGATATTGGACAGCAAGAAAAGAAAAAACTAAGCATCATTCTTTCTAGATGATGATGCCTAATTGAAAATGAATAAATATCTTCCCTTAATTTCAGTTCATTGCGTTCTGCAAGCTGAGAAGGTTTCCGGACTGAGGTGATCTTAACTTTGGGATCTTAGCCTTGGGATCTGAACCTTTGGGATCTGAACCTTTGGGATCTGAGCCTTTGGGATCGGATCCTATGGGATCTGAGCCTTTGGGCAGAGCTTAACTTTTTAGGACCCACGCTAAATAATAGTTTTTTGAATTGCTTATTTTTCTTTGTCCAGAATAGACCTATTAGGAAGCACGCAAAAAAAAACATCTCTGGTCTTAATAAAGGAAAACAATAAACAGTGACACTCTGCATAACGTTACATTCATGTAACATTAATCAAGCAATACAATCATTATGAAATCAATACAATAATATTTTGTGTCAACTGACTTCTTGGTATGTAGGATGAATCCCTTCAGGGGGATTTAAACTCTGTATCAGCCTGTTGGGCTGGATTCTGCAATAATGACCAGCATGCATACTTTTTTATCTCGTACTTAACATTAGGCAATGCAGTCAAAAGCATTAAGTAACAATAAACTTACACTTAACTAACAGTTCATTAACGGAGCCTTAACCCCTATGCTAATGCTCATGTTAGTTCATGGTTAATTGATGTACCCTTATGGTAAAGTTTGACCAGATAAATACATACAGACCGGCCCGGCGCCACAGGGAGGCGATCAACAGGCGATCTTCCCCTCCCCCTTAGTGAAAATTAATGTTAAAAATATATATAATTTACGTGGAAAACATAAATATGTATATATTAAAAAATCCCCTTATTTGGCCATACACAGCTACTTAGTTCCAAACACAACTACTTAGTTCCAAAGTAACAGTTTAGTCTACATTTGCAAATCAATTTCATTGGTTGGGGTAGCTTGAAGTTCAAAAAGGTGTTACATTTTGTCTAAGGTGGAATCGCGCAATCATACTGTCATTTTGACCTAGCAGTTGCACTAGTCTAGCTGTCCAGTTTTAAAATGGATATCCCTAAATGGATCACAAAGGGGGTTTTAAAAGGATCTACTACTGATTTAAGTTAAAGGATACGTATGTGCCTAACCCTTGGTTTTGTGGCATTGTATTGCAACTATGTTGAAGTTATTGTAGCGGTTGATATAGCATTGGTTTTTGTCGGTTCTTGTTCGTATTGGCGGCGCACTGTGTGTGTGTGTTGGTTATGATAGCACTACGTCTGTGATGTTTGTCAGTGTACAAACTGTACGTAACGCGTTGGTTTTTTGGCAACGCCCCCTCTCCATATTTCATCGCCCCTGAGCTGTTTTAAAACTGGCGCTGGGACTGCATACAGATATCATTTGGTAATTTGAGTCTTTTTGCAGTTTTTCCAAACACCGCTTCATTCTGGCCTGCGCCTGAAATGAGGCCCACTTTGATCAGCTGCCAATCAAAACAGCAAACACATCATCTGTGTTCCGCTGTAAAGGTGCTTTGCCTAATGATCAATTTCAGCGTACATTCCCTCATTTAAAATAGCTGGCGAGGAGAGAGAATGTTGGCATCCTTGCTTGGACGACCGCTGCCGGAAAGGTTTTGTCATATTTCTTTCCCAGAGCACCTGTTTTCCTTGATTTTGAAAATTATAAATAAAATGTTGTTTGCATGGAAAGTGTGAAATGGGCTGTTAGCCGCCGGCCGCTGAGGGAGGCTGTGAATCACAAGGCAATTACCCTGGATCATCTCAGCACAGGAAATAACTGAAATAAGAGGTGAGCGCCATCGTCTGAATAAGTGATTGTGGGCTAGATAAACGGAATAAGAAACAAAAAAACATGGAAGAAATTAATGTCTGCTTGGTTTCGGGACCGCTTTAATTGATTCCATTATTTTTGCTTCCAGCTATAAGAAGCAAGACAGAGGTTCCCAGAGCCACACCGCTAGACTGTCATGTCTGCTCTGCCGACGGGGCTGATAGCAGGTGGATCCTAATAGAGCGCTTTGCCCACTCTGTAGCCTCGTGAATTCTAATAGGTTTCATAAATGAAGCGGCGCACAGGGCCCTCGCTTTAGTTAGTGCCTGTGCGGATTCATTTAGTGCTGCGACTGCCGGCGGATTCATTTATACAAATGCACACACACACACACACACAAACACACACACACACACACACACACACACACACACACACACACACACACACACACAAACACACACACATACAGTCGAAACATGCTTTATCTCGCTTACAGGGTTATAGACGGCCAATGTGTGTGTATGCGTGTGTGAGCGGTGTGGTGTGTTGGATGTCACACAGACCGGTTTCCTCCTGTGTTTGATCGTGGTTAATACTTACATCTCTCCACTTTTCCATTCGAAACCCAACACTGGGAATGGCTGATCGTACGGAGACTGCTGCAGATACACAAACACACACATACATGTAAATGTAAATGTAAACATACATACACACACACACACACACACACACACACACACACACACACACACACACACACACAGACACAAACTTTGTGTCTGTGTGTGTGCCCGGCATCAGGAGTGTGTGTGTGTGTGTTTGTGTGTGTGTGTGTGTGTGTGTGTGTGTGCGTGTGTGTGCCCGGCATCAGGAGTGTGTGCGTGTCTGTGTGTGTGTGTGTGTGTGTGTGTGTGTGTGTGTGTGCGTGTGTGTGGCAGCAGGAGGGTGTGGGTGTGTTCTTGGCCTCCTCTGTGCTCTGAGTAATGGCGGCGTCTCGGCGTTGCTGGCGGAGGCATCAGACGCTCGAGCTGCTGTGGAACGAGGCGGGCGGGTGGCCAGGACTCAGGCACATCAAGGTCTCCCACGCAACAGGCCCCCTGGGGGGCTGGGGGATGTTTGGAAAGGATGGTGTTCCAATGTTGGTGTGTGTGTGTGTGTGTGTGTGTGTGTGTGTGTGTGTGAAGGCGGGGAGCTGTGTAAGAGAATATGTGTGGGGCGTGCACAGAGATTACACACTCTGGGTCTTAACCCCACCTCAGACACCGCAGGGGGACTGAGGACCGCTGAGGACCGGGAGGGCTACAGGGACACAGAATGCATCTCCTCTGTGGGTGTGTGTGTGTGAGAGGACTCTTGAAGTGCTCAAGCATGAAGCGCCTGTACTGTCGGTGGAGTGGTGCTGGAGGGTTCCCAACGGGCTTGTTTGGGCCGGTGTCTGGTCCTGATGTAATCCTACAGCCTGAGGGCCAAGGGGCCGTGACTCAGACCACAGACCAGATGCATTTCAATACCCCGTGTGTCTGTGTGTGTGTGTGTGTGTGTGTGTGTGTGTGTGTGTGTGTGTGTGTGTGTGTGTGTGTGTCTCGTCAAGCGATGATTAGGTAGCCACGGGTAATTAATAAGTCTAATGGTAATGATGAGACACGGAGAAGGCGTTGTTACATTAATCCCCCATCTTATCTAACATCTCGCCCGCTCATAATTAAATTGTTCTGTCTGCCTATTGGCTCATTACTCCAGCTAAACCA
>NC_136946.1:17985884-17998384 GCF_949987615.1 Pollachius pollachius | reverse complement strand
TCCTTGGACTCTGCCCAACACACAACAACCACTACGTCAGGCAATACCAATTTATAAGAAAACAAAAAGAAAACAATTTGGCACATTGGAAAGAGACGACCAAGACCCAGAGTAAATCGGCATGCTGCTCGTCCCTTAATAGAGACTACACCGTTGCAGAATACCTCACCACCGTGACCCTAAAGTAGGAAAGTCCTTGACCCGGTATAGACTCAACAAACACAGCCTGGCCATGGAGAAGGGATGCCACAGACAGGCCTGGCTCCAGATAGAAGACAGACTACCAATTTTGTGATTTTGTGTGCTACCAATACACACACAATCAACTGGAACCTGAGCTGCACTTCCTCACTTCCTATAATAGCTTGTAAGTACAATATATCTAACCCTATAATTATCTGTTAATAGGAGATACTGGAATTTTTATAGTAGTCCACATTTAACTTTTTTATATATTGATTTAATATATAATATTCTAATGTTTGGTAAGTGTATAGATATTTTGAATTTAATGTTTTATACTTTGACACCCTAATTGTTTACCTGCTTTAACAATGTTAACTTTTATTTCTCATGCCAATAAAGGGTTAGGGTTAGAATTTAATTGAGAGAGAGAGAGAGAGAGAGAGAGAGAGAGAGAGAGAGAGAGAGAGAGAGAGAGAGACAGAGACAGAGACAGAGAGGGAGGGAGAGAGTCAGAGAGAGGGAGAGGGAGAGAGACAGAGAGAGAGCTCATTGCTCTGATCTATTGGTCACTTCATCTTGGAGCTTTCTCTCCGCCAGCACTCCGTTTGTCACTGCCAACTCACCCTCACATCTCACTCCAGCCAGGAGCTGTGTGTGTGTGTGTGTGTGTGTGTGTGTGTGTGTGTGTGTGTGTGTGTGTGAGGGTGTGTGCGTGTGTGTGTGTGTGTGTGTGTGCATGCTGTGTGTATATTGTGTTGTGTATTACTATGTGCATCTGTGTATTACTATGTGCATATGTGCATGCAAGTGTGTGTTTGTGTGTGTGTGTGTGTGTGCACGTGACTATGTGTGCGTTTGAGTGTGTGAATATGTGTGTGTGTTTGTGTGAGAGTGTGTGTGTGTATGTGTGTGTGTGTGTGTATGTGTGTATGTGTGTGTGTGTGTGTGTGTGTGTGTGTGTGTGTGCATGTGACTCAGACAGAGACAGCTGGGCTGCCTCCCATTGGTTACATGCGTTTGCTCTCTGTTCCACTGGTGTGGCCAAGAGGTAAAGACCCCCGGCTCCAGCACAGGCTGAGGCCCATCACTCGGCCCTTCCCTTTGCAGCCCAAAATCAATGCAAGAGCTGTGTCCAGAAAATAACGGCTGCTTTCCCCCTTATATTGGCTAGAACTCTTTGTTGGGTTTGCTGATTGGCAGAGCAATGCCGTTGATCTAAAGAAGTATGTTAAGTATTTTTTACCGAACCAGTACTTGACTGAAGGCCATTAAAGTTTATGAACTAAAACTTTTTCAGGTCCTTAAAGACATGCAGCCTGTGCCAGCATTTGAACGGCAGCGGGGTGATGAATGAATGGGAGCTGGTATTAAGACGAAGGCAAATCAGTTCTGAAGGTCTCCCTGCATACGATGTTAACGTGTTAAAGAAGATGAAGATGTAACGTTACCATGTGTGGGAACATGACCATAACAATAACGGCACAAGTACACACAATGTAGGACTCCCTGACGCAAACTTCCTGAACAGGTCTACACTAAAAATATGAAACCTGACAACGTTCAACTTTGCTAACGACGGGTTGCAACAAGGGTGCAAACAAAGTAGTGCCAAAAACAGCGGGTGGACAAATATTGTTTTCAAACTGCAGTGATTCCGGCGCAATGAAAATTTGTAATTTGCGGGAATTGGGTGATGCTATCATTCACAGTGCACTGGAAGTCTTCCAGTGCACTGTGAATGATAGCATCACCCATTTCCCGGAAATGACTGCACTGGATGTCTTTCAGTGCGTTCAATGCAGTGGGAATGATAGCATTCACACTGCACTGGACGTCTAGTATCAAATTTCATGTAATTTCACACATTACATACTTACTTTAACAAGTTACGCTACTGCGTGAAGACATGAAGACCAAAAGACACACAAACAGATATAACATCCAAAGTCCTCAAAATCTTCCTCTCTCTTTCCCTCCACCCCTCGCCTCCTCTCTTCTTCTTCTCTCTCTCTCTCCCTTAAATAACACACCTGCCACACCGCCTGGAAACAATAAAGAGAAGAATACATAAAGAACCAGCAGCAGCATGGTGGAGGATTCAGGGTGAACCCAGGCGGCTTCACGAAGAACATCTCCCCCGCCTCCTAGTGAGCTTTACTGGGAAGACGCGCGTCTTAACATCTGGGTTTTGAAACACAGCACAAACACAGACACACACACACAGACACACACAGCAGATCAGTGCATGCAGAAATACATACACACACACACATCAGAGAAGAAAACGAAAAGCTATAGCATACCACCCTCAACCCCCCCCCCCCCCCCGATAAGGCATAAAAGGCCACCCCCGCTACGCTAACACATCCTCCCTCCCCGCTACGCTAACACATCCTCCCTCCCCGCTACGCTAACACATCCTCCCTCCCCGCTACGCTAACACATCCTCCCTCCCTCCCGCTACGCTAACACATCCTCCCTCCCCGCTACGCTAACACATCCTCCCTCCCCGCTACGCTAACACATCCTCCCTCCCCGCTACGCTAACACATCCTCCCTCCCTCCCCGCTACGCTAACACATCCTCCCTCCCCGCTACGCTAACACATCCTCCCTCCCTCCCCGCTACGCTAACACATCCTCCCTCCCCGCTACGCTAACACATCCTCCCTCCCGCTACGCTAACACATCCTCCCTCCCTCCCGCTACGCTAACACATCCTCCCTCCCCGCTACGCTAACACATCCTCCCTCCCCGCTACGCTAACACATCCTCCCTCCCCGCTACGCTAACACATCCTCCCTCCCGCTACGCTAAAACCTCCCCCCCCTCGCCCCGCTTTCTCGTTCTTTCCTCACATTTATGAACTCAGAGCCAACACTGTAGGGGAGAGAAGGGAGAGAAGGGAGAGAGGGAGAAGGGAGAGAGGGAGAGAAGGGAGAGGGAGAGAGCGAGGAGAGAAGGAGAGACGGAGAGAAGGGAGAGAGGAAGAGAGAGAAGCGAGAGAGGGAGAGAAGGAAGGGTAGGGAGAGAGGGGGGAGAATGGAGAGAAGGAGAGAAGGAGGGAGAGAAGGGAGTGGGAGAGAGGGAGAGAAGGGAGATGGGGAGAGAAGGAGAGAGGAAGAGAAGGGAGAGAGAGAGGGAGATGGAAAAGAGAGAGAGGGAGAGAAGGGAGAGAGGGAGAGACGGGGAGAAGGAGAGAGAAGGGAGAGAGGGAGAGAGGGAGAGAAGGAGAGAAGGAGAGAGGGAGAAGGGAGAGAGGTGAGGTCTCTGGAGGAGCGTTGAAAGACGCAGCAGCCAATAGTATCCGTCTGCGGCCTTCAAGACGGAGGCGTGACTTGTAGTAGGCGTAGCTTGTAGGAGGCGTGTCTAGTACTTTTCTAAATCGCGGAAGTGATCTGTATGTAGCAGTGGTGCGCGGGTACATAAATGACCACAACTCAGACCTCAAATATTAGGCCTTATATAAAATGAATTCACCCAACCCGCTCATTTAAAAATATGCTCTTGATTAGCTTAATCATAGCCTTACTGGCTTACGTGAAACTGACATCCCTGAGTCATATGCATTTAAGAAAAGAAGCCTATTGCAATTTTACAATGACATGTAGCCTAGTGCATATAGCAGTTTAACGTGGGGAACCTGCTTAAGTTTAGCCTACTTTATCCCTTTATACCTTTAACAAAATGACAGCAGATTAATAATTCAAAGAATTTTATTGAATACATTTTGGTTAAAACAATCCCCTTGCTCGCTTCCTGTATGTTTTAAAGATCCTGCATGAGATAGAAAACAATGAATTAAAATAAATATTTCTGTTAGAAACAAGACAAGAACAATGTCCCTAACAGGAGGATAGTTATGAGTAAGCCTTCATATTACAGCGTTCACATTACAAGCCTTCATTTTATATATATTTGCCGGTGTGGGTACCGGATTGACTCGGCTGCCGGATCGACTCGGGGTCCTAGATGCACAATAATGATGCACTTCCTGTAAACGCTGTCTTTTATGTGTCTTTCATTCATTCCCATGTTATTCCCAAGTATTAACAATCTCCTTTTGTTTTCTAATCTATGAGTAATAATCTAATGTACAAATTATTGTTGCCTATACTTGGGTAATATATAAAAGAAGAATCGGTTAACTCCATTCACTGTAAGGGGCTATCCACTATATTTCCAGCGCTCCCAACACAGAGTCAAAACAGCGACCCACACGCAGACACTTCCGTTCTCCTCCTTCAGAATAAGAGTCCCTAACAGGAACTGGGTTACATATGCATTCATCAGTGATTTTAGACGTGTTTCCAATGGCTTTGTTTGTGCGAAAGAATGGGCTGTGTTCAATGAAATCAAAACCAAAATGGATTGAGCCTTCTTTTTATGTCCATGATTCTTCCCCTTTTATAAACAACCATTCCGGATTTTGTCCGTTGGCTTGTGTCGATACGTCAAGTGGCGATACGTCATCTGTAAGCGCAGGACCCCGAGTCGATCTTGCAGCCGAGTCAATCTGGTACTCACACTGGTCTTCAATACATGGAATTCTCAGCTACGTCATGACTGTTGCACTGTGCAAACTCGGGGCAGAAAGAAGCAAGCAACATCTACTAGCCTGTACAGTATAGAGTATTTTGTGGCTGTTCGGTGTGCATCTCAAATGTGACAGGTCGTAAAGTAACTCAAACATAGCTAGCACCTTAGAAAGCAGCTTTCATCTTAAAGTCAAATAATTAGATAGACAAAGGCTCAAACATGCAAAAGGTACGTTTGGGAATATGTTGAGGGTGTGTCTGCAAGCCTTCCTGGCTACAGACGGGGATGTGTAATCCACTTCTGTTTTACTTACCGACATGATCTTAACCTCAGACTTCGACTTCAAGGAAGTGCTCACGTAATGTGTGAACCGTGATTTACAAGGCATTTTTTACCGCGAAAAGAGGAAGATCTTGCGTGGACCGCGATTTAGAAAAGTACAAGACACGCCTCCTCCTACTACACGTTACGCCTACTACAAGTTACGCCTCCGTGTTGCAGGACGCAGACAGACCCTACTCGTAGCAGCAGATGGAGCGTCGTGACATGCCACTTGCGGAGGGCGGGGCCAGGAGCCCCCTCTAGCTGCTTGGGGGCCGTCGGTCGCATGTGGCAATGTGTGTGTATATCTGGGTCTGTGTGTGTGTGTATGGATAGGTGTGTTTGTGTATGTATATTGGGGGATTGGGGTGGGATGTGTGTCTGTGTGTGTGTGTGTGATAGGGTGTGTGTGTGTGTATGTGTGTGTGTGTGTGTGTGTGTGTGTGTGTGTGTGTCTGGGCGAGGGCGGTGACTCCAGAGTTGGAGGCACTCTGGGAGTCTGAGTACTATAATCAACTGTAAGTGGAAAACTGGATGCTGAAGTATCAGGACACACACACGCACGCACACACACACACACACACACACACACACACACACTGTGGAGGAGCAGGAGGAGCCCGGTCCCCAGGGGGCTGAGGAGGGCGGGCAGCAGGTAGAGGGCAGCTGGGGGGTGATTGACGCTCAGCATCATGACTCCAGCTGCTGCCGTCCTGGTGAAGCAGCCAAGTCCCGCCTCCCTCGGCTGGCCGGTGGCTGGAGCGAGAAGCGGGGAGCTTGTGGCACGCAGACTACAGGAAGCATTCAGAACGAACCAACCGCTGGATTAGGTGAAGGCTGGTTGTGTTTTAAGGACGTGATCAAGAGAAGGGGAGCTAACGAAGCTAGCCACAGCTAGCCCCAGTTCCCTGGGTTGGCAGTCCAATGTTCCTGTCTGCTGTTTCCTGTGTTGCCCTCCCTAGGCTCCATCCGAATAGGTGTGGTGGAGGGTGTATACATATAATTGTATATATATATATACAAAACATGGACATACAACAGTATATAATGCCTATTGTGGACATTTCCTTGCTTCGTAACATTCAAGGGATTAGGTGCACACACCCACCACCCACAAAATAATGTACAGACCTATTGGTGACAGTGAGTTAAGTGTGAGAAGCATAGCTCGCTCTGTAAGGGGTCATGTATAGGAGCCGCTTGGGGGACCCTAAAGTTAGTGCCATAGGCTCCTCCCCGATGCCATTGGCTCCTCCCTGCTGCCATAGGCTCCTCCCCGATGCCATTGGCTCCTCCCTTCTGCCATAGGCTCCTCCCTGCTGCCATTGGCTCCTCCCTGCTGCCATAGGCTCCTCCCTGCTGCCATAGGCTCCTCCCTGCTGCCATAGGCTCCTCCCTGCTGCCATTGGCTCCTCCCTGCTGCCATTGGCTCCTCCCTGCTGCCATAGGCTCCTCCCTGCTGCCATAGGCTCCTCCCTGCTGCCATAGGCTCCTCCCTGCTGCCATTGGCTCCTCCCTGCTGCCATTGGCTCCTCCCTGCTGCCATAGGCTCCTCCCTGCTGCCATAGGCTCCTCCCTGCTGCCATTGGCTCCTCCCTGCTGCCATTGGCTCCTCCCTGCTGCCATTGGCTCCTCCCTGCTGCCATAGGCTCCTCCCGGCTGCCAGCACTTCCTGAGCTCAGGCAGATGGAGAAGACAAGGCCTCTTAGGAAACAGCAAACAGAGAGAAAGAAGTAGAGCAAGGAAAACACAAGCCTGAGCCGTGATTGGTGGACAGAGTGTAAACACGCAGGTGGGCGATGGACTAACTCAGAGGCGTTCGAGGCCCTTTATTTACCGTGTGTCTTCATGATTATGTCTCCTGCCCGTCAGTCCACTTCTTCCAACATGTGCCTGCTGGGCGCGTGAGCCTGTGTTTGTGAGAGAAACAGCGAGCACCTGCCCAGTGTTCTAGAAGGTGAGCGGAGAGCAAATGCTGGTTTCCATGACAACATCTGCAGTTAGAAGAACATTTACCTGTGGGGTCGCGGCCATGGACTCCGACGGGAGATGGTCAGGTGATCCCTGAGCCAAGTGCAACCACGTTGGTCGCTACGCACCACCGAGGTGGCTGCCAAGCTCCACACAGGAGGCTTTTATTGTGCTCCTCCCAGTGTGCCAAATACCCATTGTGAGTCAGGGGGGGCCCCCAAGCCAGGGCCCAACAAAGACTGGGCCTATGGCCATATGAACACGCTTTGGCGTAAAGAAAACACCCCCTTGTTTTTCAAATGGAAGGCAATGGAGGAATCCACATATAATCGGATGCAAGGTCAAATTCTAGAAGAATACTACCGACATTAGGAAATGCCCATGCCTGGCCGACCTCTGAACCAATAACAGCAGGCCCAGGCAGATAATGCGGCATTTAGGATATGAGAGCAACGAGTCACAGAAGGCACACCTATACTCACATCACACACGCTCTGTGTGTGTATGTGTGTGTGTGTGTATGTGTGAGCACATGCACGTCGATGTGTTACCCAGCATCACCCTATGAGGTGTGGTCTCACACCAGTATTGTGCCGTGTGTGTGTGTGTGCTTGTGTCGGTTTTATTTATGTGTGCAGATGGCACTTGAGACAATTTAGGGCAAAGGACCGGAGAGGGAACCATCAGAGCGCAATTAGCGGTGATTGCCTCCACATTGTTTTGTCCGAGGCGCTGCACTGTGAAATGACCACATGCTGCAGCCTCACCATCATCAGGTCCACTGGTTCGTCCCCCTGCCTTCTGGCTCCGAGGCATCTGTAGAGAGCAGCGGCCAGGGCAACCTACTGCCTGAATACATGTCCTCCTCCTCCTCCTCCATTCATCTTCGTCTTCATTCATCATCCATGATGTTTCTAAAACTCAGTCTGGAGCCTTTATTCCCTTCCAGTACAGTGCAAGTGTGTGTGTGTATGTGTGTGTGTGGGTGTGTGCGCGCGTGTGTGTGTTTATGTGTGTACGTAATTGTGCATGTGTGTGTGTGCACACGTTGGCCTGTTATATAAAAAATAAATTCGTTTTTGGAAGTGGAGGGGTTGTTTATTCTATATTCATTATTTGTTCGTTTCCTTCACATAACCGAAAAATAGTTTCTCTATTTTACTTGTTTCAAACTTTGATTAAAAGCTATCCAGGCAGTTTGCTGAGAACCATTATGCGCTGTTTTCGATGCACACAGAAGCATCCAGGCAAACAGTTGGATGCTAGGTTGGAAGGCACGCTGGCAGGTGTCTGAGGAGAGATTCACGCTACCGAAAACGTGCATCTTCTTTACTTGCATTTCAATGAGGGGGTGGGAGGGCATTTGGGAAGCTTCCAAAAATAGCAAGAAGCAACAGGATCAAACACAGTTCCTCTATCAAACCTAGAGCATATCCATACAGAACAACGCACCACAACATCCACCACATTTCATCATCAACCCACTTTATTCATCTTCTTCTGCTTTGTTAGCATGCACATGCATGTGCGCATGTGTGTCTTAGACATCTGTTATTACACTGCAACATGGACACTCATGTCAACGTGGGATGTGTTGGTATATATTGTGTCTAAGTGCAGCCCTGGCCTATAAGGAAGTCAGTAGCCATGGCAGAGTAGACTTGAGGAGAGTGATTAGCTATTAATGCTGTGAATGTATTGTTTAATAGTAATATTCATTTGCAAATTGCTCTTGTTATTGGGTCTTCAGGGGTATCGAATGAGTAACAAAATCTTAAATACCAAGAAAGGCCTCATTTCCAGGGAATTCCTAATGAGCAACACAATGAGGCTTATTTCCCTGTGTAGCTCTGTAGTTGACAAAGGAACGGTTACACTTTAGAACACCTGTTATGCATTAATAAAGCAGTAGTTAATAGTTAATTCCTCATCTGATGCATTGTTCACGCATGAATATTCATTAGAATGCTATTCATAATCAGTTCTAACTTTGTATTACGTTAAATAGATAATGGTCTGTAAAATAGTTCATAATTATATATTCTGTGTGTTTATAATGCTTTAATAAACCCCTTTTTAAAGCTGTAATTAAAGATTTGTTAGGGTAGTTAGAAAGCATAAGTTCAGTCTTTCGTGTGATCCAAAGTGAGGACTATCGATGCCTGATGAAGCATTTATATGTATTTATATGTTAAAGCTGGAAATGCCTCAAGTACCATTGCAATAGTACCAATTAAAAAGGAGTAATAAATAGTTGCTCTTACAGTATATAGTCCTCACTTTAGATGAGATTAAACAAAATTGCTTATTAATGAATATTCATGTAGGAGCAAGAATCATGAATTCACTATGAATTCATGATCGAGTAGAACCTCATCAATGATTGAATACTGCACTTATTCGCAAATGCTACCAAAGGAACTTAATATTCTCTATAAGCCACAACGAGCCACAGAGCAGCAGAATGGATATGAGGTCTTGCTGATTGGCCAACAAGCGACATTCCTCTGCACCAATGAGGCGGGGAGCAGAACGGACCCTGAGAATAGCAGGAGAGAAGAGTTGGAATAGAAAGTGCCCTTCAGACCCTGAAGGAATAACAACCCGCTATAGATCAAGACACCGGTAGGAATAACATCCCACTATAGATCCAAAAACCAGTAAGGAGGTCTTCTGAACTGAATAACAACCCGTTATAGATCCAGCCACCAGTAAGGAGGTTATCAGAACATACCTTGTCTTTAAAAAGTAAAAGCAAACAGTGCAGGATGCTGTATTAATACAATGATTACGAGTGTGGTACAACTATCGTTTTAATCATTGAACATTTAATCTGACTTGGAGTCATATTTCCTTCTTTCCATTGTGTATTTCCATGTAGATCAGGTAATCGGCAAGGAAGAACCCAGGAGATGTGATTTGATCCTCTAGGTTTGTGTCAGCCTGACATGCTAGCATATGCAGTGTGTTAGCAGAGGTTATATTTCTTAATCATTTTTTGTGCTATGATTATACTTGTTAAAATACACACACAATGAATTTGGTGTAGGCTACGCTTTTCTGAAGATAATATCTTCAGAATATACGGGGAAGACCATCACTTATCAGAGGCTTGAAATGCAGGAAACTCCTGATAGGGTTTTATAATGGTGTAAATTAATTAGTTATTTGCCTTATTTAGACCACACAATATTAAAGCCAACATCAGTACCTCATTGAATCACACATTGGTAGTGTTAACACCAGTCCTAATAGCTTCTTCTACACATAGAGTGGTCATCACAAGATTATATACAGTTTAATGGGTCTGAGATGAGTCAGACTCTGTAGGCGTGGGTTATTTACTATCCCAGTAGAGACTGGATTTTACCTGGATTCGCAGATGCTTCATGAAACACCTTCAGAGTGCACGTCTGTTTACCTTGCGTCTGATGAAACCAGGTGTTGAACCTTTATCACTCTTTGAGTCATACATAGCTGAAACCACGATGCAAGAGAGGATTAAAATGATTTTTCATCATTATTCTCAGAACTTTTTTTTTTTTTTTTTCTAAATGTATCATCAAACATCTATATCTTATCAGCCTGGCAGTAATCCCTGTGACCCCATATGCCTTTCAAGGGTTAGAGCTTTTGGTCAATTCTCTGACCATATGTCAGATCATTCTTGTTTCACTGATGTCAACAAGTTGAAATGTGACGTACTGCTTCTCAGCTTGGTTTGGAACAATTTATGTTGCAGTTTTTAAGCTGACCAAACGAATCCTATTTGCCCTGGCTGACAATTTGAGCCTTTGACAGAATCTACAGAGAGAAACAACTCAGCTGAAATGGAAAACCTGCAACTTTTGCTCTGACACATTTATCTTATAAAAGAGTGTGAGGAAAAAGTTAAAGGGCACAAGTTAACTTTCTCTCGGATGTTATCAAAAGTGACTTGTCCAAACTCAGGGTGCCGGGGTCAGGTCGACAAACGCACTCCCAAGAGAGATGGTTGAGCCTTTCTTTAAAACAGTCTTGGAAAATCTGGAGAACTGGCCTAGTATAAATGCAGAATACATCAAGTTTCAGAAGCTCAGGCTTCTATATGCTAACTACTCTATCGCTGTACCTATATCAATGTAGATGGTTGTCCATTATGGACAATAGCGCCAGCCAGCAGACAATTACCATATCTACCCGATTTGGTGTCATCTTTTAGTGAGCAAGAAGTCGTTGGCCCTGGCACCTGGATGTACATCATGAGTAGACAGTGTCCTTTGGTGTCTGTACTGGCAATTCCTCTATGAGATATTACATCAAAGTCAGATGAGATGACTTCTAAATGCAAAAAAGCACACAATCATACTAGAAAAGGCCCTATTTAATGTATGCAGACACCAGTCTCCTCTCTAGCAGGGTAAGCCCTGAATACAGTTTCACAGAGCCTTTTAACACAGTTTCATCCTGTCCCCACAATGCATTTGTCCTTACGTCAAAGGAGGGAGATGTCCTAATGCTGGGTGGACAGTACTGGATACATAGCCAGATTTTGTGCCCAATTTTCTCATTTTGACTCTTGTAAACAAAGAACAGATTTTTTGTTTGTTCTACCAATTTTTCTTGCCTGATGATCCGGTGTTGGGGGTTTGGGCTGCAGTGTTTTGATTTAAATGACTCCTCTCTTGAGATATAACCTCATAGGTTATATCACAAGAGATTCTTTATTTTGGGGTTTAGGAAGTTTGTACCCTGATCCTTACAGAACTGAGTCTTGATCCAAACCCTAGCTATCAATGGCCTCTTCCTCCATAGTTACTTGTCTGTATCAGAGAAGAAACAGCAAATGTTGCTCATGTCTCTTAACAATGAGCAATGGTAAGCTAAACTGTAAAACCTTGTAGCTTATCAAGGCCCAAGGGCAGCTTCCTTCCTCAATGTCCATCACACGTCACGCTTCCAATGCAACTGTTCTTGAGAATACGTGTTGAGCAAGGCCAGGTTGGGGGAGAGTATTAGACGAGGACGACACTCTGTGCTCATGCTCTGATCATGCCAGGATGCTTCATGTTGCACCCATAGTAAAGAAGTAATTAGGAAGTAGAGTTGTAAGAGCAGCTTTCCCAGACAAGTACTTTAGAACACAAGAACAAGACAATAAAACACAGATGGATATACAAACAAAAAAAGAAAACACAAAGTGCTTCCCAAGAGCCTCTCAAAGAGGTGACTCTTGAAAATATTTGTTCATATCCACAGGGTCGGCACACTTGCAAAGCGTAGGTGCCATCGCCACTAGGGCATGATCTTCTTGTTTTCAAATGGCGTTGGTCAGATTAGACAGCCTCGTTGAAGTGTAGCAGTCAGATACGTAGCCGTGGGGGGGCCTGAGTGGTTTGGTACCCATCCACTGGGGAAGCTGCCCAGGAACCGAGTAGTAAATCAACTAATTGGTCTTGGATGGGCATTGGCCACTCAATTTCCTCTGGGTGCGCCAAAGTCCAA
>NC_136946.1:17973384-17978384 GCF_949987615.1 Pollachius pollachius | reverse complement strand
GTTTCATCTCTCCCCCACTGCACGTGCTGCTGCTGCTGACAGCTCTCTCTTGCTCGCTTTCTCTCTCTCGCTCTCTCTCTCGCTCACTCTCTCTCTCCCTTGCTCATTTCCAGGAGTCTGTTTCTCTTCCCATTCATGTCTTTTATTAAGCAGAATGCATTCTTCTTCTTCCTCTTCTTCCTCTTCTTCTTCTTCTTTTTCTTCCTGTCTCCTGATTCCTCCCTTGCTCCATCACGTTTTAATAACCCTCCTCTTTTTTAATGAGTTCTGTTCCACACACACACACACACACACACACACGCACGCACACACAGCGGGCCAGCGGCTCTGGGGCCAATTTGTGCTTCACGTCAGATCCGAGAGCGGCAGGGAATATAAAGCGAGTCAGTAGATAAATAAATAAAGCGAGCGTACCAAAGGGACTGGTAGCCTTATCTCACATCACGACAGGGAAAAATCCTCCCCCCCCCCCCCCCCGGCTGCCATTTTACCAGAGTCCCTCTGGGTCTGGGGAGCGGGGGCGGGGGGGTGTGGAGAAAAAACAAGGAGAAAGGTGGAGGTAATGCAAATAGAGAGAGAGAAATATGTTGAGAGCGGGAGTAAAAAGAAAAAGGGAGTAAGCGGAGCCTTAGTGAACAGCAGTCACAGAGGACCTAAGCTGGTTGGCTACTAAAGAGACTCGCGTGTGTGTGAGTGATCATAAACCTTGTCCGTCCTGGGTGAGGTGCTGGTGAAAGGGTGTGTGTTACAGACGAATAATATTCACGCTAAGCTCTGACATGTCCTGGCTGGTGACAGGAACAGGAGAAGTGTGCATACGTTACATGCTGAGAAACACACCCTTGACCCGGTGAGGTGACAGAGGTAAAGGCAGCTTGTGTGGTTGTTTGTTTCAAAGGGTCTAAATGTCTTGTTCTCTGTATTAAATCACCAAATATGGTTGCGATGTATAGAATGACACAAGCAAGAGACAACTCCAAACGTTCCCCTCATCAACGACGTTGGTGAGGGGAACGTTTGGAGTTGTCTGGGAACCTGTGTTTTAAAGCAAGTAGAATTCCAATTCCAGTAAGTGGAATTGGTTTTTAGGTGCTGGCGGTGCACCTGGACACATCTTCAGTGTTGTATCCTGGGTTCATCAGGTGTTCCGGGTCTTGCAACAGACGCCCTCGCCCAGGCGACCCAGCCAGGATTGATCCCGGCTTGTGTCCAGGACGCACTGCCTCACCCGCGACTCTCCTCTCCTGATCCACAGCCACCTCGAGGCAACTTCAGCTGCCTCTGTGACCGTTGTTGTGGCCCTTTGCTTTGCTTGCTCCTTTGATGCCCAGCATGTTGTAGACCCTTTAGAGCAGGGCTGCCCAATTTGGGGCCCGCGGGCCAAACTTGGCCCACGACCGATTTTATTTGGCCCACGCCTTACCCACTGTATATATTATTGTTTTCCGCCATCAGTGCTCGGAATCTGCGCTCGCTGTCATTGAATATTATTTATTGGTGCACTTCCATTCCTGACCCTAGAATAACATTGTGATACATTGATGGTAGGGTGGCGCTGTTGAGCTTCTATCCTGTTCAGCCGCCTCCCACATATTTGACTAAATATACTGAAAAATATAAATTTTGGCCCACGAGCCTCCCCACGATTACATTTTGGCCCTCCACTGGGAAGAATTTGGGCCCCCCTGCTTTAGAGGGACTGGCCAGCGAACCTTTTGCTCCCTACTTCGATGGGCTCACACCTCGCTCGCCACACGGTGGACTACTGCTCCACCAGCTCGGCGTTCTTCGGCCTCTTCCTCTCGTTGGCTCCCTCGATGCGCTCTTCCCGAGGGACGGTGAGTTCCGAGAGGATGACCTGCTTTGAGGCTTCGGAGAGAAGCACCATGTCCGGCCTCAGTGTTGTGACAGCATCATTTTCGGGGAAATTTAGTTGCTTCCCCAGGTCAACCTTCAGCTCCCAGTCTCAAAGTTGCTCTGGCCAGCTCTGATGCGGATACTCTTGCATTGGTTGATTCCGCTGCGCATGGTGTCAGCAATGGTTAACCTCATCGTCAGACTGCATGCTGTTAATTAGCAGCAATTACCTCACTCGAGGAAATAGAATAGCTTTTTGATGAAAGTGACTGCTGCAAGCATCCGTAATAAGTGGAAAGACCTGCTTGAGCCTCAGAAAACACAAGGCAACACCAGGCGCTGCTGTAGCCACCTTGGCCCAAACCAGCAGCACCAATCAGTGGTCTGATGTACAAAGGCTTGGTGTGGATGGAGAAGCTTGTTAGGCCTTTAAATGAACCATGCAGCTCTGTTTCAAGCTAAGCCGACGTGTCTAGCCCTACAAAGCTGAGAAGCAGAGGTGGTCTCGTGAGGATTTAGAAATCCACCCATTGTTTTGTGCAGTTTCTTTGAATATCTCTTGTTGAGATGCCCTCTGGCACCACTGAACGATAGTTATTATCTTAGGATGGAATCTTCCCAGATACGATTAATATGTATTGGAGTTACATCCCAATCTATGACAATAGCTCTAAACTGTTTTAGTGTTAAAAAAGAAATGCGGTGGTATTGTGGTGTATCTTACTACTCTACTACGCTACTTTAATAGTTACTAAATATAATATATAGTAACTAAATATAATATAAATAAAGAATACACTGACCTGGTATTCTGTTTCCACTTCTTCCTCTGGTCCCCTGGTCCTCTGGTCCTCTGGTCCTCTCCTCTGGTCCTCTCCTCTGGTCCTCTGGTCCTCTGGTCCTCTGGTTCTCTGGTTCTCTGGTCCTCTGGTCCTCTGGTCCTCTGGTCCTCTCCTCTGGTCCTCTCCTCTGGTCCTCTGGTCCTCTGGTCCTCTGGTTCTCTGGTTCTCTGGTCCTCTGGTCCTCTGGCCCTCTGGTCCTCTGGTCATCTGGTTCTCTGGTTCTCTGGTCCTCTGGTCCTCTGGTCCTCTGGTCCTCTGGTCCTCTGGTCCTCTCCTCCGGTCTTCTGGTTCTCTGGTTCTCTGGTCCTCTGGTCCTCTGGTCCTCTGGTCCTCTGGTCCTCTGGTCCTCTGGTCCTCTGGTTCTTTGCTCCTCTGGTTCTCCGGCCCTCTGGTTCTGGTGGTTACATAAGCTCTTCACATTACCACCATCTTCATCTAGAGGTCAAGGTGTGACCTCCAGTGTCATGAGGGGGGGGGGGCCTAAACATGGATCAATAGCCACGTTTGAAAACTGGTTGATTATTTTTAAGCAGTGTGTGTGGTTTGAAGGAGATAATAAATATATATATATATATATATATATATATATATACATTTTGCCAAGTTGTAAGGTCAATAAAAACACAATGACTACGTGAGCCGCCTCATTAGCTGCCGTCTCACAGCCCACACTAAGCAGCCAGCCTCCTCCTCTAGAACTGCAGTCAGACGTCCTCTGAGCTGCTGAGACTCTTTGTTATGCGGTCCGATGGAGAGCAGGCAGCTACAGAACAACATCGTGGACACCGGGAGGACTGATTGGACCGCTTCTGAGAGGCAGAACACGATAACAATCAGCAAAGTAGGGAACAGGGAAAGTTTTACTCTGCTTCGAAAGCCAGAACACTCGATGAGGCAAGGCTTCTGAAATATATATTATTGACATTATTGGACAACCCTCCTACTCAATTAAAAATGAAAACATTTCAACGATGCTGGGAAAGTTTGGTTACTTTTGTGCAATCAGGGTCGGCCACTGTCCTCAAAGTGTTCTCAAAGTCCTTTGATGAGGGCTCGGGGTGTGTATGTGTCTATGTGTGTGTGTGTGTGCGTGTGTGTGTGTGTGTGTGTGTGTGTGTGTGTGCGCCTGTGAGTGTCTGTCTTAATATGCACTTTTCCCTGTGTCTAACTAATGAGCTAGCAAATACGCCTCACTGCCCAATTACGCTAGACAAACACAACACAAATATGTTGACAAACAGAACACGTAGCCGCTTCCTGCGAGGCAGAGGCATTCTGATGGTCCGCCAGGCGTCCGGGGGGATCCGCACCAGCCAAGGGGGGGAGGGGGGGGCGGCGCCAAAACATCCACGGCAGCATAATGGCACCGAGTTGGCCGGGACGGGATAGGCAACAGATTGCTGTTTGTCCCGGGAGGTTGAGAGTCGTAACCTTGGCAACGTGTGACTGACAGCCAAGCTGGAGACGCTCTGAGCCGGGGGAGACGGACGGCTGGAAGGATGGACGGCTGGACGGGCAGACGTTTATGAGGCCTTTATGAGGCATTTAAGAGGGCGCTTGGCGGTGGATGGGGAGGGGAGGAGGAGGAGGAGGAGGAGAGAAGGAGGAAAAGGAGAAGGGGAGGAGGAGGAGAGGAGGAGAGGAGAGGAGAAGAGGAGAAGAGAGGAGAAGAGGAGGAGAGGAGAGGAAGAGGAGGAGGAGGGGAGGAGGACTGGAGGAGGGGATGGTGGGAGGAGGAGAAGAGGAGGAGGAGGAGGGTCAGAAGAGGAGGAGGAGAGGAGCAGAAGGAGGAGGAGGTACTGTGTGCGTTTGAGTCTGGTTTTGGTCCAAATCTCTATGTCTGGTCTGGCTGTGGTATTTCAGGGAGGATCAACCCAGATACATGATGCAAGAGACACACACACAAACACACACGCCCAACCAAAAGACAACCTCACACACACACCGACACTCTCGCTCTCTCTCTCTCTCTCTCTCTCGCTCTCTCTCTCTCTCTGTCTCTCTCTCTCTATCTCTCTCTCTCTCATGTATATGGGATGAACATGTGATGCCTCTTGTGGGATCCAATCATATGAAGTAATTAAATGGAAAACATTGCATGCACACTAGTTCTGAAACCATTCACACATGTGTGTTAGGTGTAATGAGGTACGGTGGTGTCAAGGTGAGGTCGGGTTCACTACAGTTTCCATGCATCCACAAAGTGTATCCCTGACATTTTTATTTGAATAGAGATGCTGCATATATTATCATGACAGTAAACAACATGGATGGCTTCCAGCAGCACATGGAAACACAACC
>NC_136946.1:17893384-17963384 GCF_949987615.1 Pollachius pollachius | reverse complement strand
ATTGCACGGTCCACTTGAAAATGGAGGAAGGTGAGTATAGGCCAAAGTTGGAGAGGAGTGTTACTGTTGGTGACATGTTTAGAGATCATTAAGCTTAGTTTTTAGATAAAAGAAGGTCATGTTGAGATATAAACTTGGAGACAATTCAAGCCAGTATTGCCTCTTGGCCATCGTGAAAATAGATACAGCTTTAAAGTTATAGTGATTCATTTAAGATTTTAGCCGATTGCTCTGATCTGTTTAAGGAATCGTTTGTGGGATGCCATCTTCCGCCTACGCATACTAATATTACTCTTTTTTGGTCTCATCTGGCAGAGCTTGGCACTAACACCGACAGGGTTAGGTTTGATTCCCTGTTGGTATTTGAAAAAACCTTTGAAGGAAAAGTGTCCACCAAACAGCCTAGATATTTAGTCATTTCTTTGGACTTTTTTCCACTCCAAAAGATTGGCATTTCTGTTTGAGGAAATGTTTTGAAGTGGAGATGAGGAGGATATGGAGAAAGGGAGGCTGGAGGTCGCTCTCTGATTGATGGCTGCTAGTCTGCACTTTTCACAGGTTTCTGCAAGCTGTAATGAAGAGAAAATAACAGAGAGAGACAGAGAGAGAGAGGGAGACAGAGAGAGGGAGAGAGACAGAGAGAGGGAGACAGAGAGACAGAGAGAGAGACAGAGAGACAGAGAGAGAGAGAGAGAGAGAGAGAGGGAGGGAGAGACAGAGACAGAGGGAGGCAAACAGAGAGAGAGAGAGAGAGAGAGAGACAGAGAGAGGGGGGCCACCATATTGATGTGGCGTTCCTTTTCTATGACAGC
The DNA here is from genome assembly GCF_949987615.1 of Pollachius pollachius. NCBI lineage: Eukaryota > Metazoa > Chordata > Actinopteri > Gadiformes > Gadidae > Pollachius > Pollachius pollachius. The sequence continues at coordinate 17,962,572 of NC_136946.1, read as the reverse complement.
CTTAAAACATTGTTAAAGGCAACTGACTGATCCCACACAAAAAACCAACATGACCTCTCTCTGTCTATCTGTTTCCTTCCCTTTTCCAGACATTCTCAGGCCTCTGTCTGGCCTTGTGGTAGAACAGGTGTTTTACTGAACCATATCCTATGTCCTCCAGCCTGGCTCTGTGTGTGTGTGTGTGTGTGTGTGTGTGTGTGTGTGTGTGTGTGCGTGTGTGCGTGTGCGCGTCTGCGCGTGTGCGCGTGTGCGCGTGTGCGTGTGTGCGTGTGTGTGTCTGAACATGGGTTTTGAGGGTGAAAGCAGGCTGACACACAGCCCTACACACAGTCTTTAATTGACAGTGTGGTGTAGAACGCACCGTATCGCTGTGCAGCGAGACCTGACCCTCCCTCTGGGCAGCCTGTGTTTGTGCCCACGGCTACGTTCCCCACAAACACCCACACAGTCCCACCAGCCCTTTCATGGTGGTTGTATTGGTGCCTGTGGCAGCATGTGTATCCTCTCCCTGATCGCCCAGCCCGCCTCGGCCCGCGGTGGAGGACAGCTCTCTGTTGTCACTTCTTCTCCGCCTCGCTTCATTCCTCATCTCCTGCTGTCCTGTCTCCCTTTCTCTCCCTTTCTCTCCCTTTCTCTCCCTTTCTCTCCCTTTCTCTCACTTTCCCTGTACACACACTCACTCAGTCTGTCGTGCACATTCCACCCATCACACACACAAACACGAACACATACACACACACACACACACATACACACACAAACACACGTGCACACACACGCACACAAACACACGCATGCACGCACGCACACACACACACGCACACACACACACACACACACACACACACACACACACACACACACACGCACAGATTCAATAGAGTATTGATTGCTTTCCCTCCTGTGTCGGCTGACCTTGCTGTAATGGTGCCGTGGAGGTCACGGCAGATGGATTCCTCCAAAGGAGATGCTGTCATGTTCGGTAATCTACGGCCGCACTGCTCCAATTAGCGACAAATAGCCCACAGACCTCTCCTGACTCAGGGGCCCGGTTCGCTAAGGGCCGTGCTATATTCAGCTGATCAAATGCAGCGATCGCTTTCTGCCTATTCACCATCGCTGCTGGTCTTGGATGCGATAAAGTGACGGAAAAGCAGTGTTTGACATTTGCTGTACACAAGCGTTAACATCTCTGCCATAAAATGGCCTATGCCGTTACAATTAACAACTGCAGCCTCTTGAGTGCACCACACTAAGTCGGAGTGACAAATGTAATCAGCTGGCCATGGTTGCATATTGCCATAGTCGGGCATTAGATATGCCTGAAGGGTTTTCATATTAAATAGGATTCCCTGCTTGTCCATTGTCCCACCATGTCTTTCCCCTATTATCCATATTTTACATGCTTACATGCTTTTCAGAATTTTACCAAAAATAATGTAGCTCATTTTTCCTTACCTAACCCTAATCCCAGGGAGGACATCTGTGTTTCTGTGACTTCAGAGCTGTCATTCACATCTCTAGTTGTATTCTGTGTGGTTCTTCCCAGCGGCTTCTCTGGCCCTCAGTGTGGGACACCCCCCCATGCTTGGTGCTTCTTTAGGTCAACGTTAGGACTGTGAACGCTGCCGTCCAGTGGGAGCATACACAAGCCTTCAACCCCCCGGCCAGCGTGGCTTAAGTCATTTTAGAAGGGCTCAATAGTGAACATATTTAAACCCTATTTCAATGTAAAACAAGTCCAAAAGACACACAAAGCTCTACCCACTAGTAATCAGGTGCATTCAGTCAACATGACAGGAAGTGGTGTGTCCCTTCATGGTGATCCGTCCCCACAGTATCCCCTGTGATGATCAGAGGGTAAACAGCACTGGTCCTGTCCTGAATGGATTCAATACACAATGGCCATTTCTCGACACCAAGTAGGCAAACTTCGGACTTGCGGACTTGGAAGTTCGAACTTGGCAAATTCTGACTTCCACGTACAAACTTCCGAGGACGGGAGGACGCACCCTCAATTAGGACAGCAGCGGACTCGATGACGTCCCCACCTCAGCTCGTCTGTTAACTGTGCTACGGCCTCATGTAGGCATATGCTACTGAAGAATATAAACAAATTATATAAAACAAAATCTCAGTCTCTTTCATTTTAAAATAGTATGTAAATATATTGAATGAATAGGCTTACATTTTTGTTCTATTTTTTAAATGTTCCTATATTGCCTATTATTATAGCTTACATACTAATATTATAGTATGCATTCTGGGATATTTAACGGTCCCAAGTCCACACAAGTCGCCTCCGATGCATCCTCCATGGTATGGCAAGTTTAAGAATACATCAAGAACACTTCGGGCTGTTCGACTGTACTAGACTTTATGAAAACTTTGAATTGGAACAGTACTTGGGCAACGACTGATGACGTTTCACAAGAACGCAAGTACACAAGTACAGAAAAGAGCGCGAATTGAGAAACGGCCAATGTTCAAACCCCTGTCAGCTTTGTGATGATCAGAGGTAGGCCTCCTCTCATACGATGTAAAGCGTGTTCAGAAACCTTCTGACTGCATTGAGCTCTGCTGTAACAGAGTCGAACTCGGACTGAGGAGTGGACCCCATAGCACCTGACATGATATTGTGGTGTTCGCTGATTTGTGTTATTATAATAACACATTTGTTTAACCAATATAACCACTTTGGAAAAGGATCAGTTGATAAAACTATATTCTGCTACGTTTACAGGCAGTGGAAGATGTGAACTATCAATGGACTTTCTTTCCTTCTCTCTTTCTTTCTTCACTGAATAGTCAGATATTCCTTTGGATACCTAACAAATAGTAGAAGCTTGAAAGTATGCATTGGGGCAGCCCTTGTATTAAATGGATACTAAAGCCTTTTTGAAGACATGCTGACTTTTCCGAATGATTTGGAGCAACAAAGTAAATGACAGTCAAACATGATCACGGTTCAGTCAGCATCAACACTCACATTCTTAGCATATGATTGATAAATATCTACCTGAGCCTGATGTTGTATCGAAGAGGATGGATCAGTTCTTATGCACTAATCCTGCAGCTAACTCGCTCAACACATGCTGTACAGGCTGCGTTTGTAGCCAAATCACAGAGAAAGTAAAAGGTTGAATAAAACGTGCTAAAAGAGGCGGACGTGGAAAAGTTGTTGTTTGCCTCAGTTTTGAGAAGCGGAAGGATTCATTAATTCATGGATTCATTCATATTGGTTTTTATCTGGGTCATCCCTTTTGAGTGTGAATAATCAGGAACACAGGCAACGGCCCGCCAACAGAAACTGAGTCCCTCGACATACACTCTCACACACACACACACACACACACACACACACACACACACACACACACACACACACACACACACACACACACACACACACACACACATCCATACCCACAAACACATGCAAACGCACACACACAAACACTGCATCCGCCACTCCAGAGGAATTCATATTTCACAGATGGTGTGAGAAAATGTGCTTCCGCAGTGACACCCTCATGAAGCTTTCTGCCTCGCTCCGCTCCGACATTCTCTCTCTCTCCTTCTCCTCCATTGGACATCTCTCTCTCTCTCTCTCTCTCTCTCTCTCTCTCTCTCCCATCCATCCAACTGCTCAGTTCATTGGGGACACTTCTGTCATCCCTCTCCTCACCAGTGCCTGGGCCGGACCCAAGACACTGCACAGGGTGGAGTAACACCTTGTTTCCTGTTTCGTCACCCAGATATTGTACCGAAGATAACTCATTTCACCGAGTTGATGAAGCTTTCATGAAGTTGTTTTAACATGTGTCTCTGGGTGTTACACTCTACAGACGTTTCCAGACACCTTTTCACAATTTACTTCCGCTGGTGTGTTTGGCAATGACCCGCCTACATTTCCCAGCCTCCATCAACATGATTGGTTGAATCAAACAAGAAGCGGGAAAAAGTGGTGGACAGTGGCCAGCAAAGGGCTGCAGCACTTCCTCTCAAGAGCAGGTGCTCCTGAACCTCTTCCTCTCTAGAGCAGGTGCTCCTGAACCTCTTCCTCTCTAGAGCAGGTGCTCCTGAACCTCTTCTTCTCTAGAGCAGGTGCTCCTGAACCTCTTCCTCTCTAGAGCAGGTGCTCCTGAACCGCTTCCTCTCTAGAGCAGGTGCTCCTGAACCTCTTCCTCTCTAGAGCAGGTGCTCCTGAACCTCTTCTGCTCTCTAGAGCAGGTGCTCCTGAACCTCTTCTGCTCTCTAGAGCAGGTGCTCCTGAACCTCTTCCTCTCTAGAGCAGGTGCTCCTGAACCTCTTCCTCTCTAGAGCAGGTGCTCCTGAACCGCTTCCTCTCTACAGCAGGTGCTCCTGAACCTCTTCCTCTCTAGAGCAGGTGCTCCTGAACCTCTTCCTCTCTAGAGCAGGTGCTCCTGAACCTCTTCCTCTCCAGAGCAGGTGCTCCTGAACCTCTTCCTCTCCAGAGCAGGTGCTCCTGAACCTCTTCCTCTCCAGAGCAGGTGCTCCTGAACCTCTTCCTTTCTAGAGCGGGTGCTCCTGAACCTCTTCCTCTCTCTAGAGCAGGTGCTCCTGAACCTCGTCCTCTCTAGAGCAGGTGCTCCTGAACCTCTTCCTCTCTAGAGCAGGTGCTCCTGAACCGCTTCCTCTCTATAGCAGGTGCTCCTGAACCTCTTCCACTCTAGAGCAGGTGCTCCTGAACCGCTTCCTCTCTAGAGCAGGTGCTCCTGAACAGCTCTTTCTCAAGACCAAGGAATCTTGTCATTGTGTCTTCAGGACCCAGCATCTGCACTCGGCCTACTCAGAAAACTCTGAGCTGACCTGAACTGGAGATCCTTACGTGGGCTCTGTGCTGCACTGGATTGCGACTCATTCTTGGTTCAGGCCCATAGTTCAAGAAACGCTGCCCTAGGAGGCTTTTGGGGCGTATGCCAAGCTAGCGTTTCCATGATACAGTACTTTTATTGTCTGAGCTGGTGTTGGGTGCCTTCTCGATGTCGTCTCTTTTTGGGCGGTCTAACTGACAGCTCCCAACTAAAGAGGGCACCTCCTCCAATTATTGTGCTTCTGTGGATCGTTTTGATTTTCACTAGAAACCATCCTCTTGCTAAGGTCATTCAGGTCATTCATGACGTTGCTGAGGACATTCAGGACATTCAGACAGATGCTGAATGGTTTGCTACCTATCAAACTCCACATGCATCAACATGTGGTACATCAGTTTTATTCAATTTATTGTTTATATTTTATTAGCTTTGGTCTTGGAATATAGTGAATATTTTAGATGAGGCATCAATCTTGTCAACACTTTTTTTTTCAATGTGGGTGTCTAACCCCTTCACATAGTACGCATGGGACACATAGTACCGACAGCGCATGGTATGAACATCCCCTAACCCCTGAAGCTATCCTGAGGGCACAAGACAGCCGGGGTTCTGGTTCTGAAGAGAGAAATGTCGCCCCGAAGGAAGAGGAGAGAGACCTTCTATTCATAGTGTCCCTCTATCCAGATGAATGCTTTGAGAGGAGATGCATTTAGGACAGCAGTTAAGGGAGTTCCCACCATCACACTCACACACACCTGTGTGTGTTTGTGGTTAAGGAGTTAGGTTGTGTGTGTCTGGCCATGTGTGTGTGTTTGTGGTTAAAGAGTTAGGTTGTGTGTGTCTGGCTATCTGTGTATGTGTGTGTGTGTGTGTGTGTGTGTGTGTGTGTTTGTGGTTAAAGAGTTAGGTTGTGTGTGTGTTATAGTCTATAGCTTGATACTGTGAATGTTGTGAATGTGTCAAAGTGTGTGGCTTGGTGTGTGTGTGTGTATTTGCTCCACATTTGAGTAATCACACAGACCCACGGCGGTTGGGCGCCGGGGGACATATTAGGCAGAGGCTTGTACAAATCTCCCTGCCCCAGATCTACGCTCTGTGGCATCACAGGAGGGGAGATGGATTAGGATCATTGTACGTCCTCAGCAGGGAAACACCAACCGGCCCCATTAACAGGCTCCTCTAATGTCCTCACACCCTTCTGCCTCTCTACAGCCACCCAGGACACACACACACACACACACACACACACACACACACACACACACACACACACACACACACACACACACGACCACACACACACACACACACACACACACACACACACACACAAACACACACACACACATACACACACAAACACACACACCCCCCCACCCCCACTCACACACACACACACACACACACACACACACACACCCACCCACACACCCACACACACACACACACACACACACACACACACACAACCCCCTCCTCCCAACCTGTGAATGTGTCAGTATCAATAAAGTCCCATGAAGTGTGTTGTATGAATGCGTTACCGTGGGGACAGGGTGACCGCGCCGCTCCAGTGATGGAGGAACGGAGGCTCCTCTTCTCATCTCATGTGTGTGTGTGTGTGTGTGTCTGTGTGTCTATTTATTTTGCCTCATCTTAATCTGGCTGGAAGGCGCTTCATTAGTCCAGCTGTCAGAGAGACGTCTCCACCACCAGCTCATTGTGTGCCTGCTCACCTTCCCTGGATCTGAATCCCCAGGACAACATGCCGGGATAGATAACACCGGGGATAGGTGTCTCTGTGGACACCAGGGGATAGGTGTCTCTGTGGACACCAGGGGATAGGTGTCTCTGTGGACACCGGGGATAGGTGTCTCTGTGGACACCGGGGATAGGTGTCTCTGTGGACACCGGGAATAGGTGTCTCTGTGGACACCGGGGATAGGTGTCTCTGTGGACACCAGGGGATAGGTGTCTCTCTGGACACCGGGGATAGGTGTCTCTCTGGACACCGGGGATAGGTGTCCTGGCTGAAGGGAACCCAGAGATGGTGGTTTGTGTAGAGAGAAGGACGACCAGTGGTGATGGAGGGAATGTCTTCACATTGTTTAGGGGTAAGCTGGGTTTCTGTTTCCTTCATTCTATCCAAGACAAACTCATTTGCGTTAGTGGATAACGCTTTCAGAAGGGCATTTTAAGAAGTTATTCATACAGTGGGCAGTCAAGCAGGTCTAGCTTTAAAGCTCTTACAGTCCCTTTTTCTAACCACGTTGGTGTCCAGACAAGATGTCTGAGCTTGTCATCCAGATCTGAGCTATTCGGATATCCATTTATCTAAAGTATGATTTGTGAGAGTAGGAGGTGAGTAATGTGGTTGCTAAAGACCCCAAAAGCTGGAGCTGAAAGATGCAGTTTCACCAAGCGCTGCATGTGCCTGGAATGAATGATTAAACTAGTCCACTCAACATCGTTTTGAAAAACAGACTCCCTCTCGCTTCCCTTTTATAAAAAGTAATATATTCCCCATATTTCTACGTTGGCTTATAACGGCATTGCTAATCACAAACAATAAAATCCAGAAAGAGCAAAACAAAATCCTCCTTTCAAGTCACCCTTTTCATTAATCTCTTTTAAGGCTTGCTGGGAATTAAATATTTTATTATGAAAAAAAGGGAGGAAAAGATCCAAGAGATCCATTGACTTCAAACAGAATATCTGCCAAGCTGCTCCAATCTCGCAATCAGGCTTTACTCAAAAAAAGATAAAGCAAAGCAACATTTGGACGTGTTGCCATGTGGCTCATCACGTCTTCTTATCAACCCTGTACATTTTCTGTTTTCTGACTCATAGGAAGAATTGATGGCATTGGATTAGAGGAGAGGGGGGGAAAGTTTTTGATCCTTTCTTGATCAAAGCCTTAATATTTTTTAAAAAGGTATTTTCAAATGTGCACACGTCTTTACACATTTGTAAGCCTCAAGGCTGAAATAATCTTAAAGTAGCAGTGTTTCAGCAGCATTAATATGGTACATCCAGAGATAAGCAAAGATACACCTCCTGTGAGGCAGACGACAACATGAAGTACGTTTCAAAAATGTAAGTATTCGTTTTACCATCAAATCGAATCAACATAACTTTCTAAACAGCTGAACTGGCAAGTGTGTGATAAGGGATAACCTTAACTTGTCTTTGCCCTTTGTTGATTCATGTATCTTGCTGTTTTTTAACATAAAAGCTTTAGGAACATATCTGTGTCATAAAAATAGTCAAATTGATTGCATGGATGGATCTAGCAGTCTGAAGTTACTTCTCCGAGTTTGAATGCCTCTTTGGATGTTCTTCCTTTGAATTGAGGGTTAAGTACACACAATCAAAAGCACGGGGCGTTTCATTGCGGATGAACAAGTGACGGTGAAAAGATAAGAGGGCCACGCATATGCCTGTGCAAACAAACACGTCAACGTCACCTTGGCGTGACGGGGGTCGTTTGGGGTTTTGAGTTTCCATTTGACTTTACTGAAGTGACGTCAAACCTTGTCAAACCTCAAACTCACATTCTCTTGCATTTTGTAGTCCTGCATGCCTGCCACAGAGGAACGCTGGGCATGTTTGCTCACTGTCACATTGGATCGCTAAAGTTCGTGCTTAACTGCAGTGTTTTCTATCTCTCGCTTCACTGTAGGCAATAAACTGTATTATAGGTGACATCACCGTATGTGGCAGCTCCGCTCATGGTCCTTACGTTAGCAACAGCTAGTAGGAACTTTTGTTAGCATGGTTGTTAGCATGCCGCAAACAGCGAGGGTATTAAACTGTTGCCTGAAGCGGCACATTCAAAAGGAGCTTTGTCAGTTCTAGTTCAATCAAGTTCCCAAAGACGGTTGAATCCCATCGCCATCGCTTTTCCTCAACAAATTGTCAATAAGTTTAAGCTTACTAGTCTTACAAGTCATGTGATTCCGCTTAAATTTCTAGGTCATTATTTAGAGCACGTCCTGTCAATCATGACAGTGCAGGTACCAATGGCAGGTGAACCATGTCTGGTTTTCAGTAGGGGTGAATCACAGTAAGACTCATAGTGATTCACCCCGACTGGTTCCCAGTAGGGAAACCAGAGACCTTAGTTCCGACAGGCTTCAACTGATTTATAATGCAGGAGCGAACAGCTACAAGGAGAGAGATGGAGATAACGCTGTGGGCTTTGGGGGAGGACGGCTGTGGGAGGATCCTTTGATAGTGGTGGTGGAGGATACAGAGAAATAAAAAGTACAAAATCCATTTCACAAATAAAAGCTGTTAAAACAAACTGTTAAAAATAACAAGATAGGAAGTGACAGCGTCTGACAATAAAACACTGTTGAGTGAAGAGCTGGAGGCAAGCTGTTAAAAAGATCTGGCATGGGAGAGAGAGGCTGTAAAAGAGAGGCAGAGGTAACACGAGAGTTAGAAAGAGACAGCTGGGGAGAGAGAGGCTGTAAAAGAGAGGCAGAGGAACACAAGAGTTAGAAAGAGCGGTTGAGAAACTGCGAACGATGGAGAGAGACAAGAGGGAGAATGAGAGAGGGACGGCCAGAGGGAGAGAGAGACGTGGGTTTCGATCGACATTTACTTGATACAGCAGCAGCAGCGAGCGTTCCCTAGACCACCCCATTCAAGTGTAGGAACAACACACACACACACACACACACACACACACACACACACACACTCTCGTTATGCATATTTGGCTGTTTCTCAGTTCCAGTCAGCATGAGCCTTCCAGCGTCTACCTGTCTGTCTGTCTGCTCTTTAGCCTTCCAGCGTCTTACCTGTCTGTCTGCCCGTGCTGAGGCAGGCTGGGGGCAGGAGGCCAGAGGACAGAGCTTTGCTGATACTGGTGACAGGACAGGGACACTGCGTTTATCCAGGAGATGATTAATGTCCCCCCCTGTAGCAACACACCCTGACCCCTAGTCCACAGCAGGAAGTGTGGCAGAGTGGCAGTGCACCATTTATTAAGCAGCACCAGCTCGCGTCTCTAAGCCTGCCTCACAGCTTGTGTGTTTTGGCTGTGCATGCGGACAGTATTGTGCGTGTGTTTGGGTGTCAACCTATTATTAGGACATGCTACTGTGTGTGTGTGTGTCTGTGTCTGTGTGTGTGTGTGTGTGTGTGTGTGGGCGTGTGTTTCTACAATGCGTGTCTATTGTGTGTGATGACATACTGAGCCTTTCAATCTGCTGGCAGAGGGCTCTCTGCTGGGGGCTGGACATTCAAGGACTCTCCATCTTACACAGAGAGAGAGAGAGAGAGAGAGAGAGAGAGAGAGAGAGAGAGAGAGAGAGAGGGAGAGAGAGAGAGAGAGGGAGAGAGAGAAGCAAATCATCTAGAGAAAAGTGAGAGAGAGAGAGAGAGAGAGGGAGAGAGAGCAGCAAATCATCTAGAGAAAAGTGAGAGAGAGAGAGAGAGAGAGATGGAGAGAGAGCAGCAAATCATCTAGAGAGGAGTGAGAGAGAGAGAGAACGTTAAATCATCTAGAGAGGAGTGTGTGAGAGAGAACAGCAAATCATCTGGAGAGGAGTGAGAGAGAGAGAACAGAAAATCACCCAGAGAGGAGAGAGAGAGAGAGAGTGGAGAGAGAGAGAGAGAGAGAGAGAGAGAGAGAAAAGAGCATATCATCTAGAGAGGAGAGAGAGAGAGAGAGAGAGAGAGAGAGAGAGAAAAGAGCATATCATCTAGAGAGGAGAGAGAGAGAGAGAGAGAGAGAGAACAGCATATCCTCTAGAGAGGAGTGAGAGAATGATAAAGACAGAATATGAGTGAGAGAGAATGAGATATACTCTGGGGGGAGTGAGAAAGAGAACGGCCTCTACTCTAGAGAGGAGTGAGAGAAAGATAAAGATACCATACGAGAGTGGAAAAAGCATATACCCTGGGGGGAGTGAGAAAGAAAATGGCATGAACTCTAGAGAGAAGGAGTGAGAAAAAGATAAAGATAGAATATGAGTGAGAGAGAATGATATATGCTCTAGAGCGAAGGAGTAAGATAGAGAGAACAGCATGTACTCTAGAGAGGAGTGAGAAAAAGAGATAAAGATGAAATATAAGAGACAGCACCTACTCTCGAGAGAAAGAGTGAGTTGGGAGAGGAGCGAGAGATAGAGATAGAAGTGAGAGTGAGAGTGAGAGAGAGAATGGGATGTGTTTGCACAGCCATTGCAGGGACATGTGCAGCTTTGAGCTGCTCCAGGCAGATTGGCCTGAGCGGTGGGGGCGGTGATGCCTGTCAAACTCCCCCTCCCCCACACACACTCGTCCCGGGGACAACGTGGACAAGGCAATTACATCCACACTCACCTGTCTCACCTGGAGCTGAAAGACCACCGGAGACGCATGCACACTCCCAGGATGACAAATGGAAAGAAGAGGGAGATAAACAGACGGGGAAAGGGGGAGGAGAGAGAGAGGATGCATCCTCAGCACAAAGCTTCACAATCAGTGCTTGGCAAAAGAGCAAACGGCGTCACGACGGGAACATCCAGAACCTCCATTAGCATCGTTCTATTATGGTCCAAAGTGCAGACACGTTAGAGAGCATTGACAGAGACCCCCCCTCCCCCCCTACACACAACAAGCAGTGGGTACCAACGGCCCCCCAGGCCTCTGCCTACGAGACGAAGACTGCACATAAACAAACAACGCTGTCATGGTTACCACAACGCGCAGGGCTTTGGGCTCTGTGCTAAATACGTGTTAATATAAGAAGTAATGGACTATAAATGGATATAAGTGAAATGAGAGGATGTGTGGGTTGGTTGAAGGGTGTTTTGAAGCAAGTACTAGTATGACACACTAAAAACACACTAAAAATCTATCAACTGCCACGCTCAGATTTTGTGAATTTCTGATGTTATTTCTGTTGTTGGTCCACCAAATCCCACTTCACCCTCTGTATTGCCACCCTTCCCTTTTGTAAGCTCAGAGCTGACTAAGAAGATTACCATCATCAGAGAAGCAATTCAATCCAAGAAGTCTGCTGCGTTGATAGAGAGACTGCATAGAGGGCAAGACTTCTGCAGGCCAGGGCACTTCTGTACTCTGGTGACAGACTCAAGAACAGTCTGCTGGTATCAGGTCCAGCTGTCTTTGAGAAGGAAGGTTATTAGTATTCGTGCCGGCTGTTTTGTAATCCACTGATGATATTCAAGCCATTCCATTCGTTTATGTGTTGCTTCTGCTTCTGTTGTCTAGATGGACAAACGCTATTGCATCAGTCCGTCTGGGAACCAGGATCCACAGTCTTTAATAGCATCTGTACAGATCAATGGTGAAGAGGAAACGTATTAGGGATTCACAAGTTGCAGCCGTCTTTTAGAAGTGCATAGCTCATCAATGTTCAGTGGGCTGGGCGTTTCGTCAAAAAATTGTATCGCAAAAGAAAACCACTTACAAATATAAAAGAAATGCATTACAATATCCAACTACTTTCATAAACATGAACCATATCTATGCATGGCTGGATAAATAAAGTGGAAAATAAATGAATAAAATCCCCCTTCTATTCACACACATGCCTCTGGCTCCACAGAGTACAGTTTGCTTGGGGGTTAAAAACTATACGTAGATAGAGATTGATGGGGAAAGACTCATGTTCACTGGGGGAGCAGCCTGTGACCCCACTGGTGTCCTGAGGGGGTCCACGTGGACCTTTTACGCCCCTCTACATCAACAATGACGGCCATACCCAAATTCATCGCGATGTTGACCAGGATAACACCATCAGAGAGGGGCGCATTCCTTCAAGATGCTCCACAGATAGTCATTACGTCACATGGCTAGGCAGCTAGTTTCATCCAATACTGCACATCTCTAAACTGTACTTCTGCACATGAAATAGGGTCAGATGAGGAGAGGCTGGAGGAATCTCCCTGAATGTACGTAGCTAACAACAAGAAGCTGATCCTTTTGTCTTTCATAGCTACTTGCATTACTAGAATAACACTCAATAATTGACTCAAAATGATTTCTTTTATAAATATTCTTATATATATTTTATATATTCTGTCCTTGTAAACCATAGATGTGGTCATGTGTGTTGAGTTTGCCGTCTTGCCATCCGGGGGACTGCTTTAGAAGGGGTTGTCTGTCTGCCGAGGGCCTGATTCCATGTGTTCTCCACCAGTTAGAATCAATGGTTAATGTAATAACACCCAAACTCTCGTTGACCAATGGGCCAGGAAGTACGTTGCTCGTTCTTTTATGTCCAGACATATATCACATTTAAAGAAAAGAAAAAAACAAACATTCTACAACTACTACAAACAATATAATGTGTGAATAGTGGCCACATTGTTTATTTAAGTGATCAGAAAAAGTATTAGATCTACCTCGAGTTCGGTGTTGCTCAATCAATTTTTCTGAAAATCCCAAAATGCAGAAAATATACCAAGTTCAGGACTTCTAGGACACCAGTAATTGGAGTTATGAACTGTTAAAAGGAAAGAATGCTATGGCAACATAATATTAACTTTCTAAGTAGTGGTTACCATGATCAATAAGTCTCCCAATTTGAATGTCTCTAGCATAAAGCAGCTCACAGTATATTGACCGAAGGCTGTATCCAAATAGAATAATAAATAAGTAGAGACCAACACTTCAGGGGCCCAGGACTGCAGTCCCGGGACCCTGACTTTAGTCCCGGGCTCCTGACTGCAACTCTGGGCCCCTGAACAAACAATACGAATAATCATTAAATTGTATCTACCAATCTAAATGTGCACATTTCTGAACAGGTTGAGAGCATTATGAGCATGTTATGCCCTTCGTATATCAATATGTTTCTTTTTAATTCTATATACAATCTAGATTAAAAAACGTAAAATCCTAATGTTTACATTGTGGTAACAGAGCCTTTGAGATTGACAGGTCTAAGCTTTATGATGAGGAAGCCAAGGGAGACTAATTTCACTCCAGCAGAAAGAAATAATGGTAAATGAGGTAGAGGGTAATTTAAAAAGCATATCAGTCTAGAACCAATTCTCTCCATCCCTCTACTATTAAAGGCCTCATTCGAATTGGATGAAGTTCAATGCATTTCTTTGCATCCTTAGCCTACAGAAGTCGGTCACACTATAAGTTTTAATAATGCAGCCATACATTGAACTATCTCCCAGCTATGTTGAAGCAATCACCTTCATGCACCGTCACCTTCATCTAGAATGTTACAGAGGCCACGGGTCTTCTGAGAACACCTCACACACCTCCAACTACACAAACACACACACACACACACACACACACACACACACACACACACACACACACACACACACACACCACACCTATAGTGTTTGTGCATAACAAAGTATCCTTTACTAGTCATAGTTAAAAGAGGCAAGATTTCAACTATGTATTTCAATTATATCACATAATAATATTTGTGAAAATGTCAAGGCTTTGTCACATTCAAGTATGTTTTCTGAAATGCCCATATACTATATAATAAAAAATCTATAAAAATCAGCTTGCTCCATATTTTGGCCACACATTAATAAACTGGTTTTGCCTGCCTGCAAGTTACCCTTTAAGACGATGGACCTTGTGCAAAGGACACCATCCTCTTTAATTCTCTGTGCAGAATGAATACATGAATACTCATATGGCATACATTTCATTGAGTTTTAATTTCCCTATTTAATTTTCTAATTTGCATAAGCCTCTGGTGTAAATGTATATTCATATGAGGACCTTGGTCAAAACTTTTCACACTGCTTCTGTTAAATATACACTATTTCACCAATAAATGGAGCCCGTAAACCCATCCATGGTCTTACCATTCACAATTATAGAATAGTACGATATAGGATATTACAATATAGAATATTTGATATAGTGTTTATTTATCTTTATTCCTGTACTTGCAGAAACCATATTTCTAAATGTTTGCTGACTAAGTTTGGCCCATCCAGGGCCCATCTGACCCTGTGCACCTTGTGTTCAAATGTTCCTCATATTCAAATTCATGTCTCATGAAGCGACATGAGCTTTAAATCATTGATACGATGACATTGACGTCGATGACAGGAACCTCAGAGAGGACTAAGTGGCTCTGAAGTGTGTCAGTGTGTGAATATGGATGACTGTAGCCCTGTCGTCACTTCCATTAATTTACTCTATAAAGAATGAAAAGGGGAAAACATCTGCTCCACTCTTAAAGATGCGTTAGTGCTAAGTGACCCAGCTCACACACACAGTCCCACACACACCACTACCCACCACACACACAGTCCCACACACATCGCTACCCACCACACACACAGTCCCACACACACCCCTACCCACTACACACACACACCGAACCAACTCCGCACACAGGCCCACACACACCCCTACCCAGTCCACAGACAGGCCCACACACACCCCTAACCAGTCCACAGACAGGCCCACACACACCCCTACCCAGTCCACAGACAGGCCCACACACACCCCTACCCACCACACACTCCTTCCCACCACACACTCCTTCCCACCACACACCCCTACCCACCACACACACTCCTTCCCACCACGCACCCAGGCCCACACACACCCTATTCCTCCCCATGTGCAGTCCTGATCATAACCAACGGCTCCAAGGACACGCCACATTAGCATCACATGACACGCCTGTTAACTTCCTTTTCTCAAGGTCCTTGTTTGACGTCCGCTCTCTCTCTCTCCCTCCTTGTCTTTCGCTGTGTAAGCAGTTACTGGAAACGAATGAAAACCGCCAACGGCTTCTCTTTGGCGGCTCCTATGGCGAACAAAATACCGTATGCCACTACACCCAGCAGTGAGTTGGAGAGCGGATCTGTTGCGGTACTTCTTTCAGACCCTGTCCAGCAGAACAACCACTGCTGGGGGAGGGATAACACGTCACCACCTGCCTGCCCCTCTTGTGTGGACCCCCAGCCGGTCCGTGACATCATGATACTGCTAATGCACGGCAGTAACCAGCGGCCAAAGGCTCGCTCACCGTTGTGGAACCTCCTTCTGGGATGGATAGTGACGAGGGTGACATTTATCTAAATTAACATCTTGGAGATTTTGGAGATTTAAACTTTTAGACAGTTAGAATATAGATAAACACAGCAGTTTAAAGTGTGGACATATGCACCATTCCTTTTTTTGTCACGTTAGATTTCTTGTCTTTGTTGGAGATAGAGAGAACACAGTACAGATACTTATTTCTGTCTTGCATAATTCTGTTAATCCACATCAAGAAAAAAAGTGTGATATTCATAAAAACAAGTTGAAAAAACAGAGGATAGACATTGTGTGAACCTCTTGTGATTGATGTCACTGACTTACGGCGTTAGCATGAACACGGGATGAGGACACAAGCGTGGCACATGCACTACTCACAGACTGTAGGAGGTAACTAAATCAGTGTGTGTATTGTGACTGCTGTTTGCTGTTTGAGGGTACAAGGTTCTGTCTTTACACGCTCTGGTAAAGGTTGGGTTATTGGATGCCCCAGCAGTGGACTGTACGTATACTGTCTCCTCCTGCTCCTGGCTCTTTATACGGGAGGAAAGTGGCTGAGGGGGATAGAGATTGATGTGGACAGGTGAAGGCAAGGTGAGGGTTCTTCCCTGTATCTGCTGGTGTAAAGAAAGCCAAAGCAACATGAGGCAGCGCTGCATCCTATTCGTGTTCTGTTGTAGGTTCTGTATCTGTTATGTGTGTGGTCAAATTTCCAATAACGTTCATCAATAACGTTTACAATACTCATTTCATTTGCAAATTACAATTATTACAATTAAGCTATAAGCAAACACTGGATATATTATCCGAAAACTTCTTCCAAAATGAACATCCATAATATTGTATGTTCGGGGGGTTCTGTTGATAAAGCGTAGGTCTTGAAGGTGAACAAATGAACATTCATAATATTGTGTGTTCAGTCTATTATCTGCTCTGTTGATAAACCATAGGTCTTTAAGGTGAACAAATGAACATTCATAATGTTGCATGTTCAGGGGGTTGTTGATAAAGTATAGGTCTTTAAGGTAAACAAATGCCCAAAGTGGTCTTGGCTAGATTACTAATATTGAGCCTTCCCATTAAGTACCGTTTCGCTAGCAGGAACTAATAGGTATGAAACAATGGTTCTCTGGAATCAGCAGAACCAAACCCCAACATAGCAAGACAGCGTTTGTAAGATGCCCACCTGTAGGCAGGGGACTCTTTCAGGAGATGTGTCATCGTAGGGAGAACAGAGGTGTCGCCAAAACCCTAATTATGTGTGTGCTCCATTTATGTGCTGGGACACATGTAGTGGACTAAACTCGTGAACATAAGTCTGCTACCCGCGTCCTGGGTCGCAAAAAGGAGCAGACCCATGATTAGTGGTCCGAACCTCTGTGCTATATACCGTCCGCCAGAAATGGGGGATTGAGCCCAGAACCTTTATGTTGCGACTACTCTAGCCCCCACTATCCTGCCCAGCCTAAATAATTATTCGATTTTGAATAATTACAATGTTTAATAATTATCAGTTAATATTGAAATACTTTAGAAAATGGTATTGCCCACGTGACCCTGCCTATTTTTGTCTAAGGGTTGAATGCCAAAGCCCTCCTGATCTAGTTTTTATGAGCGTGGATTCCTTAAATATTGTTCAGCATGTTACATTTCATTTGATTTACTGGTGTGCCATTTATAGGTTAGATACCACTCCAGAATTTGTGGAAAAATAATGTAATTCATGAAGGTAGGTATTTAAAATAACTTTACTTTGTACAGAAATTAAAAAAGTAAAACAATTAGTTTAGAGATAATCATATGTCCATGTAGCGATTCAACACTTCTTTATTTGCAGCCATGCTAACCCTGAGCAGCGCCTATACTGTTAACCCCCCTCCTCATAGAGTGACTTAATAACAGCAATGAGACTTCTAGTATTGCTTCACTTAATTTATCCAAACTGTAGAAGTCATATGTGCTGTATTCTCTGTCTTGCTAAGGACTATAATAAATCACTTATAATCCGTCAGCATTGGTTTGACTCTCAGGTAACTGTGTTGGAAACGGTCCAACTACCAGGAACAATTGTTATAGAGCAGATGCAGAAAGAAAACAACAACTGTGCTGCTTTTAGGAGAGAAATGATTGTTTATCACACGTTTGTGTTGATGAAAATTAGTCACATTCCGCACATTCTCTGACCCAGCAAGTAAAAGTTGGGATTTCTTTAGCCGGGGAAACTTCTGCTGGCTCCGAAAAAGCATTATTCTTGCAATCAATTCTTTTTATGCATTTCTTAGTCATGCATATTTTCTCGGAGCAGTGACTTGAATCTAATTTTCTGGTGATCCTGCACAAACAAGAAATGTGTGTTTTTGCACACAAAATAAGACAATGATATCAATGCCGTTGCACTTTCGCCAAACAAAAAATGCAAACATACAGTATAAACACATGCATACACCCACACCCACATACACTATCCTGATTCATGTATGGGGCTTGTGATGTATTTCTGCATTCAGATCACATAATGTGTCCACCTGTATTAAATTATTCAGTTCCTGGAAAGTAGCAGGGTATGTGAGCCATAAAGTCTTAACGTGGGAAAAAAAGCCAATTCTCAAACAATTCTTCATTTTTACCACCATCAAGTCTCAGTAAAACCAGCAGAGGAAAACAACTATTCCTGTTCCATAAGTGTTCAGAGAGATCAGTGAATGCAATGAACGGACATATACAGACCCTGATCCAAATCTCAACCATTCTGAGGTTAATCCATTGAGAATAAATAACGTTTACGTTTAAGACAGATACAGACCCAAAGAAAATGAAATACCCTTTTATAATATTTCTTGATATTGGAAACTGAACCTGATTACCTTTTGTTGGCAGGCCGATTTTAACAGTTGGCATATCTCTAGTCTAGACCTATACCGCCAACTTTGTGTAAAGTTGGCTCCACTTTGAAACAAGTGATCCCACCAGATCACAGTCCCAGTGGTCTGTTAATTTATGCATTAGATGGAACTGAGATTACATCTAAAGGCAGATGCCCTGTTGGATGGATTCACCTTTGATTCGGTGCAAGCTGCCAGTGCTATTGAGCCACATTTCATTAAAGAGGAGTGGAGGGGAGAAGTAGTTATATTTGGAGCTAGTAAACCATTACAGACTTCTTATGATCATAAGTCACCCTATTTTCTATCATACATATTATGATATTTTTGTTGAAGATGCATGGAGTTGTAATGAATAACATGTATGTATTCTCACAAGGTGTAACCAATAACCCACAGGTCACTGCCATGTGTTTAACCCATTATTGATTTCTATCTGATGTTTTCTTCAATAATTATTGCTAAGGATAATAAAAAACGGATGTGGTGTCTATTTCTGCGGTGTAGGGTGCTGGCATAGAGGCCCCCCAAAGAAGGTCAGTGTCTGCCCAAGTTAAGGAGCAGGTCCGCCTGCGTTCCCTGATGAAAGGTTGCGCAGGCAGGCCCAATGAATCAGCCTGGCGGCCTCCTGCCAGCAGTCAGCCTGATTAATCCCACCGGCAGAGAACATGAGGAGGGAGGTCATATGCATTTATAGAGCGTACCGGAAACACAGAACCACGCCATGTCAGGGCAAAGGAAGGCTGACGGGCTGGAACGCATGCTAACACGCCGCCACCGATAGCACGGGAACGCGCCCGGCTCGGGGGAGAGGAGGCCGGCCTGGACACGCCCATATATACGTGTTCACGCTGTTCCTATAGGCCAAGGTCATTAGATGCACAAGGTTATTAGCCACGCCTCGCCTGCGTCGAACCAAGACAAACGGCCGACTCATGAGCGGATAACCAAGGCCATCCATCTGTGGAGCATTTGGGCCGCGTTACTCCATATGAATGTGTGTGTATGTGTGTGTGTGTGTGTGTGTGTGCGTGTTCGTGTGTGTGTATGTGAGGGGCGTTTATATTCTGTAGGCCAATGATAAATTAGTCCTACTCCCTCCCCCCACCCCACCCCCTCCCCCCCACACATAAACAAACACACACACACACACACACACATGTGTTATCATTAGTGTTCTTAATGACGTCACATTCTAAACGACTAGTAATTAAAGGCCTTCCCCCTTAGTATCAAACAGTTATTTTTATGCACTACTTTAATTGTCTTCCCTGTAGACATGTCCTTGGGATTTGCTATATTCCTGTAGAGAAAATGATATTACATCATACATCTACAAGGTGACAGCCTCTTAACTGTACACGCTGTGTAGCAAATCCTCCAGCATTGCCACAGCTTATTCCTTTTCTAAAGTGAATGTGAGTGTGATGTGAAACAGTTCACTTTAATAAAAGAGGAAGCCCTATGGAAGCCTTGACAGAATATTATTTTGGAATAATACATTAGCCAGCAAGCAAAAAATGGCTTTGAAGCAAGAAGCATGCCCTGGCTTGTAATGGGCTTTCCATATTAATTGTTCTTGTGCTCGCTGCCTGCAAATTTCTTCTACCCTTATTCATTGCTCCATCTCTGGTCCTCTGCACTCGGTGTTCTTTGAAGTCAGACATTATCCGTTGGCCCTGCTTTCTATGCAGCAAGTAAGGATCAGCAGAATGAGGCTCATATTCATTTCGACACTTGGACATTTGGGTGTAGTAGGAAGACACCCAAATTAACTCCAGCACATTGATCAAATGAGCAAGAAATCGAGCAAGATACCTTATTTCACTAGTTTAGGCTACTACCCTGGAAAATAAAAAGAACCACCTCTGCAGCTGGACGATCTTAGAACCTGTCCTAGGGGCTGACCTAGGACCAGCAGCAGCTGTTAGAACCTGTCCTAGGGGCTGACCTGGGACCAGCAGCAGCTCTTAGAACCTGTCCTAGGGGCTGACCTGGGACCAGCAGCCTGCTCTTAGAAGCTGCAGGCCGGTCAGAGGTGTCTGGGTATACTCCCAAGACGTTGCTCATTGGGCGGTCCAGATAGCTGGAGGCCCAGAGGAAAAGTTATTTGAATAGATGCCATCACACTTCTCTGAATGCCAAGAAATGGCTTAATCACAGCATTTACGTCTCAAAGACGAGCATGCCAACAGAGAGCCAGTGAAGACTTTATAATGTTCGGCAGCAGGTTCCAGACTCGATATTGTTAATGCCTTTGGTCAGAAGTCAGGTAAGTATGCAGCTAGCTTAAGAAACTGAAAGCCGTTCCTGAAGGATAGAGGAGGAGCGCTGGCGGGAGGCCTGTTCTTTATTTAGAATACATCAAAGGAAAAAATCGGAACAATGGACTTTTGTAATAGAGGATAAAAACAGACATGTAACTTGCTGTGAAAAAGGGAGTTGGCTTCCTGAGGTGGTTCATTCATCAGGCATTTTGGACAGTGTCATGTGACCTTTTGTATTGTTTAATTTGAGGATTATGATGCTGGAGAGACCACACTCTTCCGCCTGCAGTTAAATTAGGGTTGTTGTTATTTTGGTAGCTAAGAAGGCTAATCATGACAGGTGGATGGATGGAAGCAGCTAGCGGTGGTCACAGCTAGGACACTGCTCCTAGCATTGTCCTGTATTACGCAATAGACATTCTCTTACTTATTATGAGCTTTGATGGCCTAAAGGCCAGTTTGCAGTCACCCGGAAAAATTAAGAACATTACAAGAAGAACATCAACGAACCATATGGCAAATCAATTTTCCAAAAAAATGAAGGTCGAACAGATATCCCTCTATCAGAAGGAATTCCCTCTCACACCTCTGCTGCTAGACCAGTGAGCATGTCATTGGTAAGGGTTAAGGTTGTTCCCTCTGAAACATGCTAGGTCGTCCCTCCCGCTCTCTTGACACTAAACGGATGTACCTGAACAGGTCCCTTAGTCTCACAAATAAAGGCCATTTGGAGCCCCCATCCCAGGCGTTCCCCCGGTCCCAGGTGTTTAACGGTGGCATGAGAGCGCTGGGGAGGAGGAGAGTGAGTCGGGGTAGAGGCCAGGGCGGCCCCCCAGCAGAGCAGCAGGCCTTCGGGGGGGGGGTTAATTGGGAGGCAGCTTTGAGGTTGCCTGAAGGCAATATGGCTCTGGCGTGGCGCGTTAACAGAAATTGGTGGGATTGTAAGGAGAAACTACCAAGACAGAGCTTTTAACAACGACATAGCCCACACCCCACTCGTTCTAAAAGAAACGTGTTGCTTGAAGATGATTATCCTGAGAAAAGGCAGAAAAGAAACTATCCACTTTACACAGTGCAGGGGATAGATCGTTTGCTTGAGCCTCAGCAGGGCTCCACCACTCGGATGGGTTTCAGCACGCAGAATACTGGAATACTGCTGCCCTCATTGATTGATGAATTCATGCCTTTTCTTAGGCTTGTTGCTGTCGCTGCAGCGCATTTGCTGTGGCAGGCTTACAGATCAGGTGACCCATGATATCTAAAGAGCATACGCTTATATAGCTACATCTAGTGCCTGATCTTTCAAGACATGCTCAAAATATATAAAACACAACGTTATACTTAACACACACACACACACACACACACACACATATACGCACACACACGATGGCCTTTGGGTCTATTATTAGAAACACAGTTTCATGTGGTTGTGTATGTAACTACTATATCAACTATAAAAACCAAAATGTTTACCTGTCAATCCACTTCATTCTTTACGAGCGCAGGGGGAGAACAGAGAGAAGGTAAGCTGCCATGAAGCAGAGCACTGAGGTAAGCAAACAGAGAGCAGATGTCATGGTCTCCTGGAGGTCTCTAGAGTCAGCCACTGTCACAGGAGGAGGAGAGGAATGGCCTGCCATTGGAACCACATCCTGTCCATAAGATGTCTGTTTACAATGACATCACGTCCAAAGCCTCTGGGCTCTGTCCTGGGGAGTTCAGCGCCATGTTGAGCGGCGTGGTCGGTTCTCCTGCCGGCCCGCTTCTGGTTCACATCGGTCAACCCCAGCTGTCAGATATGTCCTCTGATTCTTACTCATGGCTACAGCACACTAGCACACACAAGCACACACACGCACACACACACGCACACACACAGGCACACACACACACACACACACACACACACACAGGCACACACATAGACACACACAGGCACACACACACACACACACACACACACACACAGGCACACACATAGACACACACAGGCACAGACATACACACACAGAGGTACACACACACACACACACACGGATACATATGTTATAAAAAACAAAACAAAACAAAAAAGGTGCTCCTGCCATCATCACATCATTATTGGTTGGGAACGTCGTGGAGCAGTTCTCCGGAATGAACAGTCCTAACGGAAATGTTGTGGAGCACTGCTCCTGAATCTGAGTGGTCCTAACGGGAACGTCGGGTTACATGGAGCAGTGCGCCTGACCGTGAGCGGTCCTAACCGGAACGTTGTGGGAACATGGAGCAGTACTCCTGACTGCAGAGGGAACATGACAGTGTGATGTCTTCTTGCAGTGCAGTGCTGACCTACTAACACTGTAGCTATACAAATCCCAATAAATCCCAACTCCACCTGGGGTCATGTAGGGACTGCCCATTTCCCTCATGAGCACCGATTGTGTGCCTCTTTCACCACTATGCGTGTTCCGGTTGTTGGATTTCAATAAGTTAGCTCTGTTGTGTTCCGGGTGGCTGAGCAAAGAGCCACTTCTATTTGTGCAGAAAGCAGGACTTCCAGACGCCAGTTACACACTATTCTTAGCTCCTCTGGCCTCTGTAGGTGAATAGGATTCTTCAAAGCAGACACTGGACCCATAACCTCATCCATTCCCACTGTGAGTCACTACCATTGCCTGCCCTAAAGCTTTGTTTGAAATGTGGATTTTTCAGACCCCTTAACAAGGCCTGTGATGCTAGTTGTATTAGGAAAAATATACCAAATAATAAAATGATGTACAGTGTAGCTCACAGCAAAACGTAATGAAGCAAAACTACTAGTATTTATCAAAGTTGACTTCTCTCTAAGGTGAATTCAGCATAATTTTAATGAAATTTAATTTTGTACTCAATGTGCTGATTAATTAAAAGTAAACCATTAGATGTTAATTTATGCTCTAATTAAATCGTCCTTCCTCGAAAATAATTGCAGGCATCAGAATCACAAAATGCTCTTCATCATATACTGCTACAACAAAGTACAAATAGTACTTAAAGTAGGGTGCTGTTCAAAGTCTAGGGCCAAAGCCCTAATGACCTAAGCCTTAATTAATGTTTTCTGCTTTATAAGCATTGGTGGAGAGCTTAGTCTTAAACTTTAGCTGATGTCACAAAGAAAGTCCCACTATAACAATCTCAATCTAACCATATTTAAGACATCTTAAAAATGAATTAGTGTCACCTAATTGGAATAATTGTAGTTGTTTTCTATTTGATTAAAGAAATGCCTGGGGACTGTGCTGTTAATATTCTTGTATTAAGTGAATGAAACCACAACCCCCACACATGCATCATCTTAGCATGGCCCCTATACATACTGTGCTTATTAATTCCCCTGACTAATTAGTAATTAATTCATTCATTTATACCCTGCTTGGCAATGCCTCCAGATCATAATTAGATCTTAAAGATATTGTAAAAGGGAAATGTATATAAAGGAATGAAAACTAATTTTGAGGCATGAAGACGGTTTCTGGTAGTGCACTTTAAACCATAGACCTCCACCATGGGCACGGCATCGGCCTTTGGCCGTGCGTCTACGGCGGCGCCATGTTGGGGAGGCACAGAGCGGCCTGTGGACGTTGAGTTGGCCGTGCGTCTACGGCACCGCCATGTTGGGGAGGCACAGAGCGGCCTGCGGACGTTGAGTTGGCCGTAGGTCTACGGCACCGCCATGTTGGGGAGGCACAGAGCGGCCCGTGGCACTCCACCTTTGATGTACCAGGCCACAGGTAGTGGCCCAGTGATAAAGGTCTACTCCCCACGGCCTCCAGCACAAGCAGAGCCAGAGTTAGGGGTATGAGCCTGTGTGGAGACCTGTGACCAGGGTCTACTGCTGCTTAGGCAATGTTTTGGGAAAAGAGATTTGATGTAGCTATTCAATTTGATTTAATTTGTATAACCCTTAATGACTGTTCTGATGACAGTCTGAAAGGGGCTGAACAGGCCAAATATTAATGACAATCAGTGCAATCGGTCAGCATTTGATACTGTCTACAGTGTGTTGCTTGGGGTTCACTCACCCATAGCTTTTATAGACCGTATCTACTGTTCACAAGGACTAAAGGACAATATGAATATCACCTGGGGAATTAAGGAGCGCTTTTTCAATGCTGCATCAATTCTCTGAGCAGCCTCATTGATGTTTCGTTAGCGGATGATTAGTAAAGTTATAGTCTGTCGTCACAAGTTCAACTTACTGTTGTACAATGTTGTCATACAACTGTATCTTCACATCTTTTCGAAACTATTGTAATGGCATTGCAAGGTACTATCACAACGTGGCCCACATACAGTATGACAGCAACATTTGTCAGCACCATTTCGCAAGATGAATGAACACCACTGCCAGCGAGGTTGTTCCGTTGGTTCAACCAGAGATCTGAATTCAATGACCAAACATCAGTGTGTGGATTGGATTCATCCATTGAGTGACTTCTACTCAGCCTTCTACTGTGTGACATATTATACAGAGTCCTAGAGTCCTAGAGTCAGGACTGGATTATGGACTGGGCCATGGGGCCTCCCAGGGGCCTCTGACCCTAAGGTGCCTGGGAGTCTTTGTGCTCCTTGGCTCCTAGTGGTCAGGGGCCCCTAGGACTAAAGGAAATGGTAAATATAGATGAATAGATAGCCCTTGAACTTGTGGGCCCTTCAGCCCATCAAGGGCCCCCTGACTGCCAGGGCCCAACACCACCCAGACCACGGCCCCTCAGATCCACTTTAACCTAGAACAGGGCCCCTAACAACTCTGACCAGGGCCCCTCAGCTCCACCTCAACCCATACAAGGGCCCCTCACCATCCGGACCAGGGCCCCTAAGCTCCACTATAACCTAGACCAGGGCCCCTCAGCTCCACCTCAACCCAAACCAGGGCCACATGCCACCCAGACCAGGGAGGGCGCCTCAGCAGCTCTCCCTCATCCTATACCAGGGCCCCTGATAAACCCCACAGGGACCCTTAGTTTCACCTTACACTCCTAAATGGTAATCCAGTAGATCCAGTAGATCCAGAGGGTCTGCTCCTACATGGCGATCCAGTAGATCCAGAGGGTCTCCTCTTACATGGTGAACCAGTAGATCCAGTAGATCCAGAGGGTCTGCTCCTACATGGTGATCCACTAGATCCAGTAGATCCAGAGGGTCTGCTCCTACATGGTGAACCAGTAGATCCAGAGGGTCTGCTCCTACATGGTGATCCACTAGATCCAGTAGATCCAGAGGGTCTGCTCCTACATGGTGATCCAGTAGATCCAGAGGGTCTGCTCCTACATGGTGATCCAGAAGAACCAGTAGATTCAGAGGGTCTGCTCCTACATGGTGATCCAGTAGATCCAGAGGGTCTGCTCCTACATGGTGATCCACTCGATCCAGTAGCTCCAGACGGTCTGTTCCTACATGGTGATCCACTAGATCCAGTAGATCCGGAGGGTCTGCTCCTACATGGTGATCCAGTAGATCCAGAGGGTCTGCTCCTACATGGTGATCCAGTAGATCCAGAGGGTCTGCTCCTACATGGTGATCCAGTAGATCCAGTAGATCCAGGGGGTCTGCTCCTACATGGTGATCCAGTAGATCCAGTAGATCCAGAGGGTCTGCTCCTACATGGTGATCCACTCGATCCAGTAGATCTAGAGGGTCTGCTCCTACCAGGGGATCCAGTAGATCCAGGTGATCAAGTCGATCCAGAGGGTCCAATCATACCAGGTGATCCAGTAGATCGTACTATTTAAAATAAAATAACAAGGATATAGATATATCATTATATATTGATTTTTAGATTTAGTGCAGATCATTGTAAACTTAACTTTATATATAGGAAGATAAGGAATATTTTTATTTAAATTATAGAACAACATAATGACCTTACACAAGATTAAAAAACGTTATTAAAATACAGTCGTAAAGCTTGGACACATATACAAGCACACACACACACACACACACACACACACACACACACACACACATACACAGACACACACACACACACAGACACACACACACACACACACACACACACACACACACACACACACACACACACACACACAAACACACACACTTAAACACAAACACACACACACTCACACACAGAAACGTACACAGTTAGACACACACATACACACTTTCACACACACACACACACACACACACGGACCCGGTCATTGAAAATGCTCCTCTAACAGCCATCCATCCCCCCTGCGAGCGCAGGAGTCGGGGCACGCAGACAGCGATAAATCAGCTCTCCGTTCAGGCGGTGGAGGAGTATTTCACACTCGTGCCGTGGCTCTGGACGCCCCCCCCCCCCCCCCCCCCCCCCCCCCGCCCGGGAGCACGTCTCTGGCAGCCCCCGGCCCAGGCAGAACACAGTACAGCGTGTGAGGACATGACTCACTGTGTTGGTCGACCTAGCGGGGGGGGGGGGGGGGGGGGGGTCCAGGAGGAAGGAGACATCAATCCCACCGTTCTTTAAAATGCTCCATTCAACATGGAGGCCTGCAGCTCCGTGCACCCCTCATCCAGACCTTCTCTGATGCATTGCATTCTCATTATACTCAAGCAACGACGTCCACAGTAAGGTGTGTTATTTTGTGAAGGTGTATTGCACGCTGTGTATTTGATGTTCATGTCGAAACGCGGCCATGTCTGGATATTATATATAACTACTGTAAAACTCGCCGCAGTGTCCTCCCAAGGGAGCAAGGTAGTCTCCTTAAAGAGACAAAAGGCCCCTGATAACTCGCCGTTGATCATGTCTGACAATGGAACACACTCATTTTGTTAGGAGCCGTCATTCTGTGTTGACCTAGATAAGGGAGGAACTGGAGCAAAAGACCCACAAGCATTTTTCTGCTTGGTTTTTTGGATGCAGCAAGTGGTACTTTTTGTGCTTATGAGCTGTGACTGAGCTGGGTGGGGAAGGGGGCCGCTGCAGGGCAGAGGGGGTCTACTGAACCTGAGCAGGAGGGTGCAGGACGCAGGTGCACCTTACACACATGGTGTGCAACACACAAACACACACAAACACACACACACATACATACAAACACACACACACACACACACACACACGCAAATACCCAGACACACACACACACACACACAAATACCCAGACACACACACAAACATCCAGGAACACACACAAACATGCACACACAAACACACACACACACAAACACACAAACAACCACAAAAACACCCAAACACACACACAAACACACATGCACAAACATACACACACACTCACACACACACACACACACACACACACACACAAACACCCAAACACACACACAAACCCAAACACACAGCGCTTACGCAGGAAAATAAAATGGCATAGAAGTACATTATAACAGTCAGAGCCTCTGGACATAATAACGTTGACTTTATTGAAGCTGCTGTCGGAAAGATTCAGGAGTTGTAGAGAGAGCAGAAGGGAGCAAGATCTTAGAGTAAAGTAAAAGTTTCCTAGCCGTTGAGAAGTGTACCAGTCTACTGTTCTTCATAGGTAAGATGTTTCCCTTGAACCAACCAGATTGGGGATGCCATGATGGTCAACAATGACCCAGGACCTGTGACCCAGGACCACTCAAATAATCCCCCTTAAATCTTACCGACAGCAATTTCCCTAAAATGTAATTAAAACTATTAATTGTGTGACTTTCTACTCCAGAAGGTTGACTATGAATGAGTAAGGTCAACGTATTAGTTGAGTTCACTTTTTTCCGTTGAGTCAAGCGGCCAACGATATTTGACACTGCAAATTCGACTCTGAAGGTTGGCTTCAGATTAGTCATGTGGAGTTTGAAAAGAGAAACACACACGTCCTGAATAGACGATGATCACAAACCTTGGTGGACCTTCTCATGGTTCCTTCTCTGAATAAAGTGTTTTCATCAGAAGGGCTGACCACAGTTATAATAACTATCCGTAGGGCTGTGTGTTTGAATCATCTCTAACTTTTCCACTCCTGTCCTTCCAAGTGTGTGACCTGAAGTGGGCTGGAGGCCGGCCAGAGACGTTCTGTTGTTTACTGTTACTAGGCAACCACCGATTCACTGTTCTTAGCCTAACTGCATTCAAACATATCCTTAAACATTTCTAATGAGTCTAAACATCATGAATATATGATCACAGAGCTCCGGGTATGCAGCCACAGCCAGCACTACTTTGTCCTCGATGTTGTTTCCACTTTCTTCTCCAACGCACTTCTTACGGCTCACACACACACACGCACACACACACACACACACACACACACAAACACAAAAACACAAACGCACAAGCAGGGGGGGGGGGGGGGGGCA
Source organism: Pollachius pollachius (assembly GCF_949987615.1). Classification (NCBI taxonomy): domain Eukaryota; kingdom Metazoa; phylum Chordata; class Actinopteri; order Gadiformes; family Gadidae; genus Pollachius; species Pollachius pollachius. Next base: position 17,933,253 of record NC_136946.1, on the reverse strand, counting down.
AGGGAGATGTTCAGGGTCAGGGGTCAAGGATGTAAGCCAAGGAGTCTTTCAGTTGATCTTCATGAATGTGTTAATGCAGTCTGTTATTTCTCTTATGTTTTATATGCAGTTAAACCTTTTAATTAAGTTTTTAAGTCGTTTTCATCTTTTCCATACACACACTCACACACACACACACATACACACTCTCACACACACACATATACACGCACACACACATAAACACAAACACACACGCACACACACACACAGTCTCACACACAACCACACACACAAACTCTCTCACACACACACACACACACACACACACACACACGCACTCACACACACACACAAACACACACACACACACACACACAACAACACATACATACACACACACATACACACACTATTGCAAACAAACTCACAAACTAAGATACGTGTTAACATATGGAGATTTCTAGATATGTCCCTACCCTTATAAATAAATAAAAACGTAGTGGTGCTGGGGAGCGGAGACAGATGGTTCATTAGAGAGCACCAGTACCCTGCTAACTCCTCCCTGGTTTGGGTGCAGAAAACGGCTCAGAGGCTGAGATGAAGGAGGAGAGATCAAACATCCAATACGGCGTATACATCTGCTTTCTGTACTTTTGGTTAGAGCAGATCAGATATCAGGGGTGTGTGTGTGTGGGGGGGGGTGTTTTGGAGGAGAAGGAGGTTGCCCGCTCAGCATCAGAACGCTCTACGGGATGGGAACAGCAGTCATCAGTCGATAGGCTCAGTCCGAGGATTGAACCACACAGTAGACGGTAGCTCTGTGTATGTCCTGCGATGACCCCTCTGTGCCAAGGGTCCGGGGTCTCTGACACCTGACGTCATCCAATGGAGAGGCTGCACCAGGACCTGCACCCGGCCCCTCTGCAGACCATGTGGGGTGGGCTGATATGGGGTCCTATCGGTACTAGCAGGGCTCTGGGGAGACCGGGGGACCTGAGACTTCTGTTCCCGCCTCTGAACACATTGCTCTGCTGAGCGGATGAAGCTTTCAGGAGGAGTTTCTGCAGTGTCCGTTCTACACAATATTGATTTTAACCTTGACAGGCACTTATTAACCGTTTACTATGCTAGCAGAGTTTGGGTTCGCCATGAGCAATCAATTACACTGTCACAAATACCCGCCTCCAGCAACGTGATTGGTCGGTTGAATAAGAAGAGGGTGGGGACTCGTTCACGCAGACCTCAGCTGATCTCAGACTTTAGCAGTCTAGCCGTCTGCTGGGGACACCAGCGTTGGTATAACTGTCGTTATAACACATAATAAAACCATGTTGACCTGGGTGCTTCCCTGTAGATACATATTTTGTAAAGCCCACAGTGAGTGACACTGTGGGCTATACATATGCAACTGACATATGCAACTGACAGGTTATTACAAGTAAATCAGTAACAGATCTTATGTGTGATATTCAAATAGGTCATTAATTTCCCTCGACACTGATGTGATGATGGATGTTAGAAACCGCTTGATACAGTTATTTTCACTGAAGCTGGTTTATAAACTCGCTTAGTTTATGCAAACAGGATATGGGTTTTGGATAACATTGTTCATCAAATAGATGAAGTGATAAAATTTGATTTGTTCAGACTCAAAATAATACAAGTGCTGCTAGGCCTGGCTATAGAGGCTAAGACCAAAGGCTAAGACTAGAGGCTAAGACCAGAGGCTAAGACCAGAGGCTAGGACCAGAGGCTAAGACCAGAGGCTAGGACCAGAGGATCAGCAGCAATGACCAGAGGATCAGAGGCTAGGACCAGACGCTAGGACCAGACGCTAGGACCAGACGCTAGGACCAGAGGCTAGGACTAGAAGCTAGGATCAGAGGATCAGAGGCTAGGACCAGACGCTAAGACCAGAGGCTAGAACCAGAGGCTAGGACCAGATGCTAGGACCAGAGGCTAGGACCAGAGGCTAGGACCAGAGGCTAGGACCAGAGGACCAGAGGCTAGGACCAGAGGCTAGGACCAGAGGACCAGAGGCTAGGACCAGAGTAATAAACAAGCATAAAATTTTAAAAACATTTTCCCATCCATCTGAAGCTAATTCCAATGTCTTGTGACCTCAGAGGCCCTAGTTGTGGCTCGATGTTCCCGATTGGATTACAGTCTTTAGACTTGTCACCCTCAGGACAATCTAATTGGCCTGCGGTTCTTTTGCACAAAAATACAAGAGAGGCCTTCCATTAATCGCTGTAGGCTGTAAATTGTAGAAAGATGGGTGTCCTGGTGTCTGACACGTTCGTCCTCATGGACTTCAAACAGGAACGCTCCCTAACAGCCCTGCACTGGGGTCAGAGCAGCAGGGCCGCCTAGCGTTCCCTAAGCAGGACCGCCAAACACTCCCTAACATGACCACCTCACAGGACCACCTAGCGCTCCCTTACAGGACCTCCTAACGCTCCCAGGACCACCTAGCACTCCTGGGACAATCTAGCACTCCTGGGACCACCTAACGCCCCCTAACAGGACCACCTAACGCTCCCAGGACCACCTAGCACTCCTGGGACAACGTAGCGCTCCTGGGAGCACCTAATGCCCCCTAACAGGACCTCCTAACGCTCCCAGGACCACCTAGCACTCCTGGGACAACCTAGCGCTCCTGGGACCACCTAACGCCCCCTAACAGGACCACCTAACGCCCCCTAACAGGACCACCTAGCACTCCCTAAACAGGACCACCTAACGCCCCCTAACAGGACCACCTAACGCCCCCTAACAGGACCACCTAGCACTCCCTAAACAGGACCACCTAACGCCCCCTCCAGCCCCGCCGTGGGCCAGAGCAGCAGCAGGACGACATGCTGCTGTCATCACAACCAGCAGACCGACCGAGGAACGTCGGGAGCGCTTCTGGTTCTCCACGCGGGTCATTTCTCCTCACACGTCCACAGAAGTGAAGGTAAATCAGAGCACCATTCATCCTCACACCTTATTTATTAAACCGTCAGTGTAGTGGTTTAATAGGGCTCCCCCTCTCCAAACAACATCTGGTAGATGAAGATGGAGAGGACAAGATTGCAGAGTAGTAAAAAGAATACTTGAAAAAACCAAGGAACTACCAGGAGTTTTACGAGGCGGAGCTCATAAGGAAGAGAAAGCAGAGTGCATGATGGATCCTCGGACACAGATCCTAAATCATCAGGTTGGGTCTCTGCCATCAGGGCCAGATCGATGTCTTTACCCTCTAAAACCTAGAGGGCTCCTCATGTCCTAACAGGCTGCTGAGGAACACACTGCTACTGCAATTACTAGATTTCACTCTCTCTCCGTGTCCCTCCCTCTCTCTCCCTCTGTCTGTGTGTGTGTGTGTGTGTGTGTGTGTGTGTGTGTGTGTTTGCTTCTCTCTCTCTCTCTCTCTCTCTCTTTCTCTCTATCTCTCTCTCTCTCTCTCTCTCTCTCTCTCTATCTCTCTCTCTCTTTCTCTCTCTCTCTCTCTCTCTCTGTCTATGAATGAAGTCATTATCATGAATAATTGTAGGTTCATTACACATATATTAAACAAGACATGATTCATGTCAAATATGAAGACAACCGTTGTTTATATTAATATGTGACATTATTACCGGAACACAAGTACAAAAGCATAAATTCCTGCTTTTTATTAGTTGTTTTCAATTGCTTGAACACATTTTGCAAAACTTGGCTCATTGTGTCTAAACTCAACACACAAGCAAATAAGACACAATACTAAGAAATATGCCATTAATTTCTATGTCAAATTGAAACTCTTCTATCGAAACCTAACAATCCTTTGTGAAAATGTCACTCTGATGGCAACATGATACACACTTGTATCATATGAATACACTTTCAGATCAGCAGCAACACAGTAGTCTACTCTATATAAAACATTGCGGTCTTCCATATTCACTGTTTTTATTCAGTTCCACAGAAGGCACGTTTTCACAACAACCAAAACATCTAATACTCAATACTGTACATTGCAGTACAGTACTTTACAGTTCAGTAAATACAGTTTCAGCAAAAACATAAGAAAAATTAACCAAAAATATACAACTGTACTGTAAACACAGAAAAACACAGCAATTGTGCGTTGGTTGACTTATGGATCCTCGCCTTGTGTGCCAAATCCATCCATGGATTGACCTTACCTCAATGTCTCCGCAGGCCCGGTCCATTGCCTGCAGAAGAGGCATGCGGGCATGTGGTTGGCGGTCATATACACTACATCCTCAAGCCGAAAAAAAACCATCAATAGGTTTTAGAAATGGCGAGTATAGGCCTTCGACTTCAAATTGTTTATGGTTGGTGTACCAGTTCCGGACCAAAACAGCCCGATGGAAATAAACATTATCCCAGACAACAACAAACCTGGGCTGCTCTGATCAGTCCTGTTCAGCCGCATCATGAAGTGCATCTAGAAGTGTGATGATATGCTGGATATTGTAGGGACCTATTTTTGCATGATGGTGCAGTTACTCTCGAAGGCTTATGGCGGCACACAATGATATATTTACCCACGCGCTGCCCCGGGACGTGCACAATTGCCCTTTGACCTTTTTGTAACTGGCTGTTTTGTTCAGTTTTGTAAGTAAGTGTTTTGAGGTCCGTATTTAAGTATTTTCAATTACCCAATGTGTTTAGTATTTTGAATTGATGTGTTCTCCCAATCATATACTGAGATGTCATTTTTGAACTAAGTGTCTTATGTATGAAATTGTGTGTAGTGTGCAGGAGCAAGTGTGTTGCAGAAAGGAGCAAGTGTGTTGCACAATTGCAACTAAAAAAAAAAAAAAGCAGCGCTTTTCTTTAAGGAATGGTTACATTTGTTTAAGGTATAGTAACAAAAACTTCAAGTTGTGTTACTTTGGTCTAACCATGTGTCTATAGTGTTCCAGCAATTGAAAAAAAAACTGTATTAAGATGCAAATAGGAAAAGATCTGAATGATTTGCCGTTTCTGTTTTTTGTAGAATTTTTATGACCCCAGGATCTCTATTTCCATCATAAGGAAATGAGGCATCTCCTACTCCATTAATATGATAATATCGCTCACAGACACTTCTTATGCATTCAAAGGAATCTTTGCTGTCCAAAAAATTCCTTTCTCATTGCAATGTATTCAAATCATCTGAATTCCACTGAAAGACGGACACAAATATGTTTTTGCATGGTTGTGTTTTTCTGTCTTTGTTTCTTTTTTCACTGACGCTCTTTCGACTCATTTTTTCCATTTGTCTCCGCTGTCAATTTTTTTGTTAGAAAGAAAACTAATCAAAGTCTGACAGAAGATCGAGCCGTTTTCCGAAAACAAAGGCAGTAGTGCTCTGTGGCGAGAGGGAGGGGGGGAGGGAGGGGGGTCCCTCCAGTCAGACCGTGGCCCCTCCAGTCCACAGCAGACCCTCCCTCAAGCTCCAATCAATCAGAGCCTCCTTTTGTTCGTGCCGCCCGCGACCTGCGGCGTCTCTCCTCCAGAGAGACAATAAGGGGCTTCTCAGAACCCTCCCTCTCTCCTCTCTGCTTGTCCTTGGCACACCGATCTCACTCCATCCGTTTAAGCAAATACTTACGCTGCTCAAATATACAACCACGCTGGTGGGATAAATATGAACCCATGATTTCCTTGTCTTGTTGATGTCATCATGCCACTCATGTGGCTACACACACACACACACACACACACACATACACACACAAACATGCAAACACTTAAACACACACACGCACACACACACACACACACACACTCAGACGCACACACCCACACACACACATACACTTAGACACACACACACACACACACACACACATATACATCCAAACACACACACACACACGCAGACACACACACACACACACACACTCAGACGCACACACCCACACACACACATACACTTAGACACACACACACACACACACACACATATACATCCAAACACACACACACACACACGCAGACACACACACACACACACACACACACCTGTGTGAGAGGAGGACAGGTGACACTGAGTGGTGGTAGCATGGCGCCGTCTGATCCGCCAGACAGAACAGTCCATTGCTATTCAGGCGGTCCTCTGCATGACGAGCGATATAAAGGAGGTCGTAAAAGAGGAGGAGAGGAGGGCTATAATCTGAAGTAGTGGAGCCATAAAAGCCCCATGGCCGACTTGTTGTGCGTCACATCTTTCAGACCCCCGTGACTCAGGCCCCCCCCCCCGAGCTGGCAGCAGCCATGATTTCAGGGGCTGGTTGGTGGTGGGGGGAGGGGGTGTGGGTCTGGGCTCCAAAGGTGCGGTGTCAGCCTTTTAGAGGTGTGGTAAGAGGTGTGAAGGAATCTATTGTGACTTGAATCACCCCTAAACCCCTAGCTCACACACACACACACACACACACACACACACACACACACACACACACACACACAGATAGACATACAGAAGCACACACACACACACACACCGCACAAACACGCTCACACACACTCACACACAAACACTCACATGCACAAACAAAGAGTGCCCCGCCCCCCCCATGTGTGCTAATGGTGAGCTGACGTGAAGGAGTGGGGTCGAGAGAGGTTGGGGTTGGTGAGAGAGCACAGGGGGAGAGAGATAGAGAGAGAGGGAGGAAAGGGAAACACAATGACTTATTGGACATTGTAGTACTGCAGTCGGTAAGAGCTTTATAGAATGTGACAGTACCCCTTTTAATAATATATCACAATAAAACACAGGTCATTTGCATCACATGGTTTTGAACATGAATTTATGCTGTGACTTGTGTGATGTTGTGAGAATATTGATGGATTTCTAGACTTAATAGTGCAATATAAACATCATACTGCAACCTGCTGGGTCTTTGGTCGGATGCGTCCAGATCCTGATTGGACAACAACTTGAGTCTGCTCACCTGCCTGATAATGCATTGAATCCCATGCAAAAGCATGTGATGCATTGGATGTTCACACATACACACACACACACACACACACACACACACACACACACACACACACTCACACACAGAACACACACAGACATGTGTGTGTCAGAGCGAGAAACATCACATTTCCATTTTTCTCTTCACAGTGATTGCACCTCCTCCACTCTTTAATTTATCTGTTTATAGGAGATACTGGAATTGTTATAGTAGTCCACATTTATCTTTTTTATTTATTGAGTATTGAATGTTCTAATAATTGATATGTATACATATTATGTATTAATCATCAGAGAGAGAGAGAGAGAGAGAGAGAGAGAGAGAGAGAGAGAGAGAGAGCGATAGAGAGAGAAAGAGAGAGAAAATAAGGGAAGGAATATAATGGTATGCGTGGTGTAAGGTCGAACAGTGTCTTGGAGACTGATGGGGAGCGAGGGAGGTGGGTGAGGGAGGGAGGGGAGAGCTGTACCAGCTCGAAGGCACATTTCATTTACGAGCTCAGCGGGGCATTGGCATGCTGCAGGGAGAGGAAACCATGTCGCTGCTGAAGATGGCTGGCCATGTTTCATTAGAGAGGGAGAGAGGGAGCTCTCTCTCCCTCTCTCTCTCTCTCATAATTGAATACCACCACTGGAGAGTTTTTTTTGTGGGGACTATGTGCTTTACAAAATATCTTTTGTGTGTGTATGTGTGTGTGTGTGTGTGTGTGTGGGGGGGGGGGGGGGGTGTTGTCTACAGTATGAAGGGGAGGCGTTCAGCCAAAGGGATTCAAGTAGCAGACGGCTCCTCCGGATATAAACAGGACAGACAGCCATTCCACGAAAAGCATTTTCAAAACATCAGTATTTACACTAAAGTAAAAGGAGCAGATCAACATGCTTTGTCACGTCAGGCTCCAGAAGGCCAACAGAGCTGAAGGAGACTGGTTTGATACCTGTGCGTCCCTGAGTTAGCGGGAGACACGACGCACTACTACTGCAGTCTGTTTGCTCAACATATTTCACGCTCCTCCTCTACCTTCCGCTGCAGCTCAATACTGTCTGACTGCTGACCTTTAGACAGGGAATGAGGGACCCTTTAACTGTAAGCACACTCACACAATCACACACACACACCCAAAGGCTCGCCAACACACGCTCACAAACACACAAACACATACAGACATAAACATAAATACACACACACACATGCTCATAGACACACACAAACGTTAACACCTGTACAAACACAGACACACATTCCCACGTGTACACGTTTACACAGACATGCTCTCACACACACACACACACACACACACACACACATACACACGCACACATGCACACAAAAACACGCACACACACACGCTCATACCTACATGCTACATAGGTACACTCACACACACGCTCACACATGTACACTAGAGGTGGTTCGGTCGCGAACTGATTCGTTCGAACGAACGAATCGTTAGAACGAACGATCCGAACTGGTTCTTCTCTCTCGTTCGCGTCGTTCGCGTCGGTCGTCCCGTTCGCGTCGTTCGTGACTCAGAATTGACTCCTCCCAGACCCACGACTCGCAGACAGTTCGTTCAGGAAGACGAGGGACCGAGGCGACTCACGGCACACACTGTTGCTTGCACTGCACCAGGAGCAGGTTATAGTTATAACTAGGCTTTACTTAGTTCGCTTCAACGATACATGAAGTAAACATACTTGGAACGTCCATGTAGGCCTACGCAGCAGCACTATGCGCAGGTGATGCCGCATGATATGCCGCAAGGCATATCATTATTAACTAACGCATTATCTCTGAGGTGAAGTAAAGCCTCAGGTGGTCCGTTACATTTTCTTGTCAAGTAGCCTGGTGTTTACATTTTAGGGTTAGGGTTTCACATTGTTCCTTTATCTCGGGTATTTTTTTAATATATAAAATTAACGATATTGACTCAACTTTCAGGATAAAGTGATTTGATTCGCCATTCGATTCACCGGAAACTCGACTGAACCAGTTCAGTCGAGTTTCCAGTAGCACTGAGTCTGACTGACTCAGCTGAGAACCATGCAATGGGTGCATTGCATGATGCGATTCACCGCTACCGGAAACGGAAACTGGACTGAACCGGAAACTGGGCTGAACGAACGAACGAACGATTCGCGAACGACTCATCTTGGCGAACTGACTGACGCGAACTGGTTCACGTAAACGAATCATTGAATCCACCTCTAATGTACACACACACGCCCACACGTTCACACACACATACACATGCCCCCACACACAAACACACACACACACACACACACACATTAATTGGGCAAGTGCACAAACATGCTTAAACAGAAGGTCACTGCCCCAGGCGGTCAATAATAGTGCAGAGCTTTTGTGTTTGTCCATTACTCGTCAGGCTGCGCACAACTGCAGGCACTTGTGGTGTTGCTCCATTCTGTGGTGTTCACACACAGACACAAACACACTCACACACACGCACACGCACACACACACACACACACACACACACACACACACACACACACACACACACACACACACACCTACACACACACACATGCACACACACAAACACACTTGTGGCCAAATCATCACAAATGCAAATGAAAGCAAACGAAATAACCGATTTAAGTCCTCTACTCTCTACTCTGGAAGAAGATGCAAACTGCTTCCTTTTGGGGGGTGTTGGACAGGTGTAATGTTACAGTAAGAACAAGCCTCCTTCACACACACACACATTCACAGGGCAAAATGGCACACGTGAACAGACGCACACCGCTACATTACAACACGCAAACACACACAAACATTTATGGCAGCACATGCATGACTATACACAGGCACACAAACAATTAAGGACATGAGTCCCCAAACACACACATGCACATACAGCTGAGGACAAACCCAGAACACACAAGGAAACCAACACACAAACAAGGAATATACACACAACATGAATTCATAGCTACAGCTACAGGAGCAGCTTAAAACACACACACACACACACACACACACACACACACACACACACACGCAGCGAGAGGGAGGAACATTAAGTCATACAAACACCTTGAGTGTCAGCCTTGACTGGGCGAACGGTGGAGATGGATGCCCCCCCCCCTCCCCCTGCACGCTGTACACCCTCTGATGAATGGCTAGATCATTTTCAGGACCAATGCGTCCGCACACGCACACATCCAAGCCAAGAAATAACACAAATACTGTCACTAATACAAGGGTGTGCGTGTGTGTAGACTCTCAAAGGCGCATCACACCCAGACACACACAGAAACACATAAAAACACACACACACACACACACACAGACACACACGCACAGCAACGCAGACCGTCTACCCTGACCGGGCCATGTGATGGATGTTTAGATCCATCTCCTGCCTCCCCAGACCAGACAGGTCTCTCTGCGTGGAGCTAGACCCCAACGAAGGGGTCTATGTTACACCTCGTCGCCCTCCCTCCCTCCTCCGGCCCCCCGCCGCCTCCTCCTGTTGGCCTGTGGTCGGCCTGGGCGTGGCGTGGTGACACGTCTGGACCCTGATGGTGATGCACATCGCTGACCCAGGAGGCCAGTCTTGATGTATTTGCAGTTTATCTGCATTCTGTTTTACCTCGTCTTGATTGTCATTTTTTAACAATGCATTTCATTGCTATCGTGTTTTGCGAGGAGCTCAAGCACTATATATATACAACAAGACGAAATACAGGAATAATAACACAACGCATCAATAAGATGTTGCGATGTTTTCTTTAGATTGAGAAGCATCCAAACGAAGGGAGTACAAGGTCAGAGGAGAGATGTTAGAGGGAGTTTTAGAAAGGTGTGTTTTGGGCAGTGTTTTAAAAGAGAGGGGGAGGTGGGGTCCCCGATGAGTTTCGGGAGGCAATTCCAGACAGAGGCCCCCGTTTCTGGATCTGTCCCTGTCCGATCCGCTCGGTTCTGCTCATTAATGGGATTGACGTTATCTCTGACTCGATACACTCTATATATAAAATAATGACTATATTATTGTGACTCACTTATTATATACTCCACACACCACAGCAAGAACATCCCTCTCTATCTCTCTCTCCCCCCTCTCTCTCTCTCTCTCTCCCCCCTCTCTCTCTCTCTCTCTCTCTCTCTCTCTCTATCTCTCTCTCTCCCCCCTCTCTCTCTCTCTCCCCCCCCCTCTCTCTCTCTCTCTCTCCCCCCTCTCTCTCTCTCTCTCTCTCTCTCTCTATGGAGGTAAAGGAGGCCACTAGTGATGACACCGTTTTGATTTGAGTGGATCTGAGTAACTAATGGAAACACTCAGCTTCAAGTTAAGTGCAGCAGTTGAGAGAAGAGATCAAGCCATGTTCGGACCAGAGGGCAGCGGCCAGAGGGGTGACTCCGCCCACGACCACCCGGTCCTGCAGCACTATTGGCTGGAGGGGATAGGAGAGTCAGCGTGACATCCTGCCAACCTAGCAACCAGAGGTGAGGGGGAGCGTTGAATAAACAGAGCGGTAACTAAGGACATTTGGTGGGCTACACAGCACATGAAACTAGCATAGTCACACAGACACAGACACAATCACACAGCTCTTACCGCATCACTCTGTTTCTTGTCTATTCCAGCTCAACAGACTCCTGATGGAAACTTGGGAATTTGAGGGTGACTTCTTACTCAGCCTGCATGAGAGTTTGTGTGTGTGTTTGTGTGTGTGTGTGTGTGTGTGTGTGTGTGTGTGTGTGTGTGTGTGTGTGTGTGTGTGTGTGTGTGTGTGTGTGTGTGTTTGGTTGTTTATCCCAAGCCTGTCAATGTGGTTTCAGGGTCCTGGAACCCCCGTCAGTTACAAGTGGTTCTGCTCGAGAACACACACACACACACACACACACACACACACACACACACACACACCCACACACACACACACACACTGTGGTAACCCGCTTCCCAATGTGCCGGGTTCCAGGTACGAATCACACGTTAAAAGAGGGTTAAGCCGCACTCTGCATTTATTGCAAAGATCTCCGACAGGGATCACAATCACTATCTATAGGGTCTCCGTGAGCCTCTAGTCGATCGTGGTCTCGAGCGCTTTCTCTTCCCCTCGCTCCCGTTCTGGTGCTCCTTTTAAGATGGCTCCCGGGCCTTTTCCTCCCTCCGGCCAGGTGTCCCCTATCTCACTGATTGGGGGGAGAGAAGTGATGCTCTCTGTCGCCGGTTAGAGGGTGGTGGCGGTATACGCCGTCCACCACTGATCCTCGGACCCGCCCGGGCCAAGGTTTAAGGGGCGGGATGCCACAACACACACACACACACACATACACATACACACACACACACACACACACACACACACACACACACACACACACTGGAAGCTGCAGCTACCAGTCCAGAACGCTGACAGGTGGATGTGGTATCTTGGATCCATGCGATATAAACGTTTATAAACGTCCATTAGGTGCTTCCTGGCCTTTTCTGTCACAACAAGATGTGAAAAAGCTGTTCATGGATTCTTTGGGTATTGTTCATACGTCTTTAAAATGAATGAAAATAAGTACCAGTTGAGCAATTAACTATGGGGCAATTAACAAGCAAACCGTGATTACTAAAAATGTAATTATTTCATCCCATTACAGTAGAGTCAGAACCAAATCTCCCGAAAGTATTCCTGAAGCATTAGGGTCCCACCAAATATCAATGCCATCAGGATAATCTATTTATGTTGCTTAGTTTAACACAGATAAAATGGTGTCCAATAGAAAAGTAAGCAGCGCAAAACATGAAAGTAGTTGGTTTCATTTGAATTTTAGGTACTTTGACAGTTACCTTTGGCGTTTAATAGCCTGAATTGGTAAACATACCAATTGAAGCTATCAAATCTCAAATGCATTAAAAAGAATTTGGCCTTGCACATTGTTTCAAAAGAAAGTGATTTCTGTTTAAAAGTTCACTCTGGAGGGAAACACCTCTAAAGTAAAGGAAACAAACGCGGCAGTGCGGTGAAGCGACGTCCGTGAACATCGGTTTGAGTTTGTTTTGAACAGACAACGATTGTGTTCAGTTTAATAAACCGTGCGCCTCGGGCGGCTGAATCAGCAGAACGCCTTACTAGATCCTTCACAAGGTTCAGCACACACGCTAACACACGCGGATGCGCAAATACATGGTGCATGCATGAGCAGACACAGCCTGCCTATTCTTAGTTACAGAGTAATGACACTGGGGGGACGCACGCTGACAGGGAGATAAACACTGGTGAGTGAAGGCTCCATTACGCCGGGTCGTGGCTGGAGGAACACATCTTCCCTCGGCCGCCATTACTCAACACATTAGGATAAATGGACTTGGAGCCTTGCCCCGTCCGTCCTGGTCCCACCTACTCTGTCCCCCTCCTGTTAGATTTCCTCATCTCTGTTAAATATTATAAGATGCCTTTTAGGGGGGCCAAGCACTGTGTGTGAGGCACACTATTGTAATTGTTAGTGTTATTATTCAGCCATAAAAACCTCCCCCGCCATAACTGTCACTTTATGTGAAACATTCCCCCCATGGTAGAGGGTGACTGATGATGGCCAAATAAGAACAATTACACTGATTGACGATATTGTGGCAATAAAGTAACGGCCTGAAGATTCATACTCTGAGCAAGCATATCTCCTGACACCTTTGACCTACAGTCATGAACCCTTGTAGAACGCCTCATGATGAACACAATGCACCTCTTGATAGCCCACGTGGTCGTGGAGCAACAGGGAGCCAGGAGGTGAGACACTGAAGTGCCTGAGAATCCTTTCAGAGTTAGGGTGTGTGTATGTGGGTTCACCTATAACATGGATTTGAGGGCCCCTGGTGTTGAGCTGAGGGCCCCTGGTGTTAAGCTCATTGCCCCTGTTGTGGAGCTGAGGCCCCTGGTGTTGAGCTGAGGCCCCTGGTGTTGAGCTGAGGCCCCTGGTGTTGAGCTGAGGGCCCTGGTGTTGAGCTGAGGCCCCTGGTGTTGAGCTGAGGGCCCTGGTGTTGAGCTGAGGCCCCTGGTGTTGAGCTGAGGCCCCTGGTGTTGAGCTGAGGGCCCTGGTGTTGAACTGAGGGCGCCGGTGTTGAGCTGAGGCCCCTGGTGTTGAGCTGAGGCCCCTGGTGTTGAGCTGAGGGGCCCTGGTGTTGATCTGAGGCCCCTATTGTTGAGCTGAGGGCTCCTGGTTTGGATCTGAGGGCCCCTGGTGTTGAGCTGAGGGCCCCTGGTGTTGAGCTGAGGGCCCCTGGTGTTGAACTGAGGCCCCTGGTGTTGAGCTGAGGCCCCTGGTGTTGAGCTGAGGCCCCTGGTGTTGAGCTGAGGGCCCTGGTGTTGAACTGAGGGCCCCTGGTGTTGAACTGAGGCCCCTGGTGTTGAGCTGAGGGGCCCTGGTGTTGATCTGAGGCCCCTATTGTTGAGCTGAGGGCTCCTGGTTTGGATCTGAGGGCCCCTGGTGTTGAGCTGAGGGCCCCTGGTGTTGAGCTGAGGGCCCCTGGTGTTGAACTGAGGCCCCTGGTGTTGAGCTGAGGGCCCTTGGTGTTGAGCTGAGGGCCCTTGGTGTTGAGCTGAGGGCCCCTGGTTTGGAGCTGAGGGCTCCTGGTGTTGAGGCCCCTGGTGTTGAGGCCCCTGGTGAGGTCTACCTATAGCACGGAGGGTGTTTTCATTGATCAGGACCCTGAGAGTGAATTCAGATCGTTTGTCTGACAATTTGCGACCAAAATCAAAGAGAGAATGTGGTTCTACACATTCTCTTATTCAGTAAAATGCTGAATGCTGAATTAGTTTGAGAGATTTGAATTGAGACTGCTTTATGAAAAGGTTCTGCTGAGTGAGTTGTCCCACCAGAGACCTGTGTTTACTGTGTCACTCTTCACCTCCTTTACTTTGGAATGTAACCGACATTGAAGAGATTTAAACACTTCAGCAATGTTAATCCTTATAAAATATGATAATCTCATCATGATTGGTGGCAATTCTAATAACTTTGCGCTCATGGTCCATTGAGCACGAAATGCAATTACATTTGTTAGGCCTCGTTTTTTAATTAGAGTTTGTTTATTACGATTGAGTCCGGTCAGAGATGCTCACTCCCAAATGGTTCAGACCATTTATTACACGAGGGAAATGGTGGCTTGGTTCAGTTTGGTGATCCGGTTTCCGTAAACAGTGGTTCAGGATTATAAATGAATGGACATGAAGATTATGTTAATTCACATAATCATTAACAACCATTTCATTGTTGCTACATGGAGATCGAGAGCTAAGTCAAGTTTGACAGCCTTTTAGACAGCCTTTTTATCCCGCACACATACACACCCACACACACACATACACACACACACAAACACATACACATACAAACATGAACACACACACACACACTCACACACACACAAACACAAACACAAACATACATACACACATATATCCACAAACACATACACACACCCACACAAACGCAAAGACAAGGGAAGCAGGCACTTCATAGGATTGTTAAGAGGGCCAGGTTTGAAACCATAATATAAAACCATTAATATCATTATTATTAAATTAAACAATTGAGTTAAAAGTGAAAAAGACACAATGAAAGGCCTTCAAAGCAAAACAGTTCAGAGCAGAACAATATCAGACCATATTTAGCAATCCTGTCAAGCCTTGAGGTGTATGTAACTGTTGTGTGTCACGCAGGGGTTGTTGTATCGTTCTTTTGGACTTTTGTGTGTTAACGTTTAAATGCACTTTAACTGGTTTGGCCGACCCTGTGCACAACAAGTTCCCCGGAGAGCCAAGTACAGTTCTAAGCCATTCTACAATACAGTATAGGAAACAGAGTAAAGTATTGAGCAGAACAGTAGATACACAGCAAAGAACTTCAGCCACAGGTTTGCAAGACCAGAGGATATTTCAAAGAGGAAGACAGCTAACAACAAAGCAAAAAATCTGATTAATACCTCAATTGCGTTTCTCAAACGAAAGCCTCTTTGGGTGTTAAGAACAGTGCAATACAAACCCAATGTATGAGCATTAATATCAATCTAGTCAGAAGGGGGATTAGCTGAACACCTCACTGAGTGATGTCTTTGTCCGAAGCTGAAAGGACTTCATTAACAACGTTCTGCACAGAAACACTGCTGCTCCAAATGGGTTTTCTAAGTAAAGGGGTCTGATCGACTAGGCAAAACACACTTGATTTGAACTGCTGCACTCTTGCAATATGTATTAGCATCATAACAGACCATGTTGATACTTACAGTAGGCAATGGCCCAGATAATAGCTAAGCAACACACACACACACACACACAGACACACACACACACACAGACACACACACACTTGTTATGTCTTGTCATGTGTTTTAAGTTTGTTTCAACATAACAAGTGTTATGTCGAAACAAACTTCATTTATGGACAAAACACATTTTTTTTATGAGGAGATAATTCACCACATTTACAGACGCTACACAACAGTGTTGATGGTGTATGTTTAATTAATTATAATTATATATACCCTTTGAACATATGATTCTGTAGGCACACCGTCCACGTATCTCCTAAATCTACTTGATGACAAGCTATAGTGAGGTTCTGGTGGAACATATTGATTATATTTAAATGCTGTAAACTCATCTTTAACACCCTGCTAAAGCTACTAGATACATCTTATTTAGTGCTAGTGTATTTTTTTTTGAATTCGATGTGAATTGCTGGTGTGCATTTGACCTATAGAAATGTCTGTTCAGCAATTACTTACAAACCTGTTTTTAGTTTTAATAGGTGCTCAATACATACAAAAACAATAAGTAATATGTATATGCGATAGACTACCAAGTTAGATTTCACAAATAACATAGCAACATAAAATATGTAATTCTTAGAAAAAACGGATCTGGGTAATTATAACGCCAATCAATATAGTTTCTCAATACAGCAAAATGATAGCGAAGCAGCACAGGCTAGCATACTTTGAGATTGGCACATTAATAGCTTAAAAGGGATTGTTATTTGGTAGCATTTTTGTGTTTATAGAGTATTTTCAACGGCTTGGAGCCAAAACAGATTTTTTGTTTTCGATGTCAGTGTCTATGTCTGACCATGTACGTTTCTAAGGACTATTACCAGCTAAATAGAAATCCTGATCTGGATTTATTGTGCCATTTTGTGTGATCAAGCATCCATTTGAGAGATCAAAGGCCCTCAGAGCCCGTTGCTTTTGAGCAAATCCCAAATGCAAAAACAATATCAGACGACTCTACCTGGAACCAGACCGCCTCGGTTTGAGATCCCCTCTTGCTGCCTTGGCGTGGAATATTGTGTGTGTAAAAAGCGTCTACTAAAAAATGCACATAAGTGTGTGTGTGTGTGTGTTTGCATCTGTCTTCACCTCACTGGGAGAAGGCACGTGATCAGTCACAGCCCCCCCCAACCCCACACTAAGTCAAATACACACACAGATGGCATCCTATCTCTCTCTCTCTCTCTCTCTCTCTCTCTCTCTCTCTCTCTCTCTCTCTCTCTCTCTCTCTGTCTCTCTCCCATTCTGTCCTAATTTTTTCAGATGGCTCCGGTGCGTCATGCGGTACGTTTAGATGTTAAATACCTTGGGTGGAGGCCTTGTTATTCTCCACAGCATTAACCTAATGGTTCCCATCTAATGGCCATGCACAGGCCTCTTGATTCTCCCGAGGAAGGAGGGTAATGGTGAAGTTCATTCTGAAGGTAAGGAGGAGGAAGTATAGAGACACAGCCAACCACAACCTGGATGACAGTAATCTAGAACTAAACCATCGGCCATCTCATCCTAGCATCAATTGTTCCCTTTTTTCACAGAACACGGCATTTCTGGACTTAACAGCTATGCTATAACATCCACAACACCCCGATAAATGGTGCTGTGTGAAACAGTTTGTCTGTGCTCTCCAGCTCCATCCTTCCATCCCCTGACGTGGCTCCCCGTGCCACGAGCTGTTGTGTTTGTTAAGGGTCTTTATATCAGACCCGCCTGTAATGACGTGGCCTAGGACAGCACAGGGACGGTGGGACTGGTCCGTTCTGTGTTACAGAGCACAATAGCAACCTCACATAACCACGTGCACGCTTACACACTCGCAATGATGTGGAGGATGAAGACGGCTGAGTCTGCCTGTCTGTCGGTCTAGCAGCCTCTGAGGGAGGTCAAAAAAGTATATTAAACCAGAATCCAAGGCAATCTCTGGCTCCTGAAATTGAGAAATGAAGAGAAATTAAGAAAAGGTTGTGATGTAGTTGTGTGGAGTTTCGGATGACTTTGGTTTGAGTGTGTGGCTCGTGTGTGCGTTGATCTTTTGGATATCTTGGTCCATATGTCTGCTAGTTCCCTGTGTCGGGCTTGGCATGTGGGCATGTGAATTCATTTGTGTGCGTAGGTAAAAATACAATAGGGATTGTGTGTTGAATGAAACGCTGCAGGAGTTTGAAGCAGTTCAATTTGGCTGGCCCAAGGGCCTGGCTCCTGGGGGCCTGTACTGGCCCAGGGGCCACTAGTTTAGGCTAAAGTCCATTGAGGGGTCCCTCCATGGTTATTTACATCTTATTAATTTGAGTAATAAAACCTATCCTCACATTGTAGAAGTAATGACTGGAAGGTTTTAAACCATTTTATTGTCTTTGATGGGTTAACTGCGTATAGGATGTGTTTGTTGGCCTAATTATATTTTTTCGACCGCCATTATAACAGCCTTATGATAAAATCTCACACTCTCACACACACGCACACACACACACACACACACACACACACACACACACACACACACTCACACTCACACACACACACACACACTAAATTATCACTGTAGGCTTGGTTGCCTTTGGAGACAGTCTAAACAAAATATTTTCGAGAAAACAAACACAAATACCTGAAGGACATAAATCCGTAAAGGAGATAGGCAACACAATGGCTCGTTCTGAGGTTCATAACAATTTGAGTCAACAACATGAGAGAGCTTAATATCAGCATGTGTGTTTCACTTATTTAATAAGGTTTTTTGAATATTAATTTGTTTACACCTTGATCCTCTGCAGAGGAAGTATAGGTAATACAAATGTTTCGTATTACCATAGATAGACAAAACAAAAGCCACCGACTCTGTCTCTGTCACGTTTTTGTGTTGTACTATTTTGCAATGAAATACAATGTAGTTGTTAGAAATAAAGGCTCACAGATCACAATCTGCTGAATCCAGAAGAGCTTGAGAGCGTTTATTGACCAAATGGATGAATTCAGGATGACTCTGGACTCATCTCAAATCATGTGCTCATCACTTTTTCGCTCCAGAAATCACTTTGACTTTCATCAAATCCAAGATGCAACCGCACATAATGATGCAGCCAGCTCCCAGGCTAACAAAAATGCATGCGGAAAAAAACATCGATCTCAAAATAGGAATGCTGTGTGTAATTCAGCAGATCAGTGGTGTGATCGATTACCAAGATTTCATTATCCGGACAAGATGGGACACCTACACATATCTGGACATTTACATTTATTTGTTTTACAACCTGCAGAACAGGTGTTCTGGATTTTCGAGTAACGTGAAGGCGCAATTCCTCCCCCAAATAGGAGCTGTGTTCGAAATCGTTCCCTATTCACTCACTCACTATTCCCTATATAGTGTACATGATATAGTGCACTTTATAGGGAACGAACAAACGAGAATTCGGACACTACGCTGAACATTTCTAAACGTCATTTGCGTCAGTAAATGCGCCGGGTATTTGTGTGACGCAGACAGATGCGTCGACATCATGTAAACAAACCGGCCACTCACGAGGAAAGCTGGAGGTTGTATTGATGTTGAATGTTACATTTCCATGATCAAGGTTTTTTAAATTCATTTTGAATGTTACATTTTCTATGTTAAATCCCCAATAAATTGTTGACATTTCTAAACGAAAGCCGGAGACGCCATCATTAATATTATTGTCCTCCGGAAAAACACGACCGCATTGCATTGTGGTATACGGGAGTAACATGTAGGGAACATCGTATGTGCACTCAAATTTTGGGTATTTTAAGTCCACTATATAGTGCATGAAATTAACCACTGAGAATTCGAACACCACTACAAAATGGCGAGCACCCTATATAGTGCACTATATCCGTGATAGGGAACGATTTCGAACACAGCTATCGTGTGTGGCCAAGGCGCTTGGTGATTGATGACGCAATGCCAGTCTGGTGTATAGACGAAGGAGGTGTGAGGGAGCGAGGCCTCACATCTACTGGTGATGGTGTCAAGGGGGTGGGGCTGCTGGGGATCCAGCCGCTCAACAGTCCTGCTCACCCCACTGAGCGGCTAACAGCCACACAGACCCGCACAAGGACAATATTCACTGTGCAGGATCTATGCTTCCTGCTTTTGGCAGAACTAATAGTGTTTACCCCTAACTGTGCATGACCGGAGTATTCAAGACCTGTTGCTAGAGCTAGCCAGCTACTAACACATGACCGGAGTCTTTCACAAGGCTAGCAGAGCTGTTGCTAGAGCTAGCCAGCTAGTCCTGTGTTTTGGGAGAGTGTCTTTTGAAGAAGGCCTAGTGAGAACAAGGAAGGGGGTGGGATTACTTCGGTTTGATACTTTCAAGTTCTTGTTTACGCTGGAATGTTTCTCCAAATTGCCTACCCTACCTTCAATAGGAATTCTTAACGCAAAATTGTAAATAGCTTAATGTATGTTCGCACTATAGCTGCATTTGTATATTTATGAAAGAACAAGATTGAAGGTGGAATTGTGCACTAACATTGAAAGAAAGACTACCCCCTCCATGTCTGCTATTGTGTTGGATGCTGTCACCCTTTTGCTCAAGGGCTTCTGGAAGACCTTTTGCAGCCTACGACCATGGTCCACTGTTGAGTGGCAAGGTCTCCTAAGCTCTTGAAAGGCGTCCAAGGCTCCCTGTCTCCATCAGTGTGCTGCCTCGGTGGCGTCTCCTAGCTTTACTTTGGCGTTGCAACGGGGATCCCGCTCGTTCATCACAGCCTGTTTGTGCTGATCTCTCTGGTGGGGGGGGGGCGGGATGTTTGCATCAGTAGGTCAGGAGTATGTTATGAAACATTGAGCTACCTACAGGATGTAAATAAAAATAGAGCTGCCTATATGTATGTCAATGCAACAGAGATTTACTAACGGTATGTTATGAAACAGAGAGATCTGTCCTTACTGAACTGACAGCGATATATTAGTTCTCTTTCTTCTGACATATCTACTCATTATAAGTCACTTTGGATAAAAAGCATCCGCTAAGTCACGTAAATATAGACACACCTACAGTATGTAAATGCAACATAGCGCTAACTACTGAATGTTCTGAAACATGGAGCTACCTACAGTATGTTATAAAACATAGAGCTACCAACACTATGTTACATAATGCAACACAGATTAACCTACAATATGTAGATGCCACAGAGAGTGGTACTGCTGAAGGTTCCCCGCGCCCTCTCGCTGCCAGAGCCTGCGGGGGTTAATTGGCTTTTCCAGGGTGGGCTAGGACGCTACGCGGTGACTCCTAGCTCCAGGGGTCCACGGCTCCTACCGCCCTGCACTGCGTATCGTACTGGAACACGCTGAGGATTGGGCCATATTCTTTAAATTGATTCTTCTCCCTTTTGGGTCGGGAGGCTTTTCTCCCCCTGACCCAGCGTCTTTATTCTGCGGATAACCAGCCAGCTCTCAATCCCTTTGTACATCTGTAACCTTGAGGGCTACTCTGTATTTGCATGGGTGAGTGTGTGCAAGTGTAAGGATGTGTGTGTGTGTGTGTGTGTGTGTGTGTGTGTGAGTTTGTGTGTGGGAGAGTATGTGTCTGCGTGTGTGAGTATGTGTGTTTTGGTGTGTGTGTGTCTTTGTGGGAGAGTGTGTATGTGTATGTGTGTAAAGGAGCATTTGTCTTTGTATGTTTGTGTGTGTGTGAGAATTCTGGTCTTTGAATGTGTGTTCTTTGTATACACACTTGTGTGTGGGTGTGTGAGTGTGTGTGTGTGTGTGTATGTGTTTGTGCATGTCTTTGAGTGTTTGAAGCTGTGTGTGTGTGTGCGTTTGTGTGTGAACACGGGCGTGTGTGTATTTATATGTGTGTGTGTGTGTGTCTGCATTTGTTAGCTTGAATGAAGCTCTATCGGTGTGATGTTGCACGAGTGTGTGTATGTACGTGTGTGTGTGTGTGTGTGCGTGTTACAGTGAGCGTGTGTGTGTGTGGGCCTGTGTTTGAGTGTGCAATCAGGCATGTATGCCCAGGTGGTCATTTAAACTTGCCTCCAGCTTTAACCTCGACCCCAATGTCACACTCCACAGTGTTTGGATTGCAGCGGGCTGAGAGCAGCTATCTTATCCTGAAGGGATCTCCTGTGTGCAGGACGTGATTCCATCCTTTGGTCATTCTGCTAAAGCTGCTGCTGCTGCCAAGGATTAGCGCCCTCTGACAACTGCAAACATTGCATTTCCTCATCTTAAGGAAACATTACTCTTGGCATACAAATAGGCTAGTTCCTAAAAAATATCTAAATGTCTCCCAAAAGCCGCGGTCCCATGAGGTGTGTGGTGTTGTGCGGTGTGCGCTGTGTGTTGTGCATTGCTACAGCTGTTACACATCAGGCTGAACATCGGAGCACAGAGGCTGGAGAACATTTTGTCATGGACTGATTTATGGACTGTATTAATCTGACCCGGACATCAGAGGTGCTTTTGATAAACGTGACATGGGGCTCCCACCGTCGGAGGTTCAGCGGACGGCAAGGAAAACTACATGTTGCTTGTTAGTCTTCAATGATTTTGTGTGTGTGTTTGAGCATGCATGCATGTGTGTGTGTGTGTGGGTGGATCACTTTTTCCTCTATCTGTCGCTCCTTCTCTCTCTCTCACCTTTGAGTTGTCATCAGTCATCTCCAGTGGATATGAATGTGTCCTGATGTCTTCCTGTTGCCATCCAGCCTTCCATCAGGCCGCCGGAGGAAGCGGCACAAGTGATTGCATTGTTCTCTGTCTACCCAGAATGCATTGCCAGATCCAATCAGCCAAACTCACCCTGGACGTGTTACAGCATGTTTACCATTCATGCGCTGTACAAAGCATTTTTAGAGCAATATGTGGGGAGCTGCTCTGGCTGATATCTGGTGACGGTGGAGTAACACGTTAAAGGGAAGGGAAGGGAAACGGTTTGCATCGCTACAGTAACCGGATGGGGGATTGGCCAGGAATAAGCACTCAGAGGCATTCTACCAAAATGTGTGCAAGGTCTTTTTAACTTTACGTGATGAGGATGTGTGCGTTATTGTGTGCCTTCAGGTCTTTATGGAGTGTATTGGGGTCTGTTTTTGAAGTGGTTGTGTGCTTGTCTGTGATCGTTTCTTTGGCCTTCCGCTTATGAATTTGGCAAAAGTGTGTGTGCAAGTGTTTGTGTCTGTTTATTCTGTGAAACAGCCCTATTATATGAAGAAAAGCAAGCAGGACATTTTGAACACTATGTATGATAACACTTCATTATCTCTGGGCCCGTACTTTGTCCAGGGAGGCCGTAACATCGGCAGCCAAACTCGGATACAACAAAGACTCACCCGGCTGCTCCAGAGAAGGTTTAGGGCCGTTCATGAGAACAGGGGATAAGGCCACTCTGATGGGGAGGAGACCTTGTAGAGCACGGATGTGTGCGTGTGTGGATTAGCACGCTCTGTTGATCATTTAGGGGCTGAGTGAGCACCCGCATATTTTCACGTGAACGCGTAGCCACGTAGGATAAAAGTATCTCACAAAGACGAGGCCATACATTGACACACAAACACGATCAAACAAAGAACGTGTGCCGCGCTTTGTTTGACACACACACATAAGTATGCTCCTGCACACTCACTCTTAAATACGATACAGCTCTGCGTCCTGGGATAAAGCACACAAACCTGCATGGATACAGGTTACTGCATCTAGCATGTTTGCGCGCACACACACACACACACAAACACACACACACACACACACTCTCACACACACACACACAAGCAAGTCTACAGCTGCTAATGAGGAGGCAATGGGAGCTACTGTTCAGTGGCCAATTATCCTCTCCCTTTGGAAAGAGATAGTGTGTGTGTGTGTGTGTGTGTGTCTGTGTGTGTGTGTGTGTGTGTGTGCGTGTGTGTGTGTGTGTGTGTGTGTGTTTCTATTTCTGGGCGTGCTCATGTCTGCAGATAGCAGCACCATAGTCTGTTTTCCTTAATGCCCATGTCTAATGTTCCATTCATTCATGACAACAATCTCATTTACATAATCATATTTCAGCGGCTGTTATGTGAATAAGTAACGCTTATTGGAAGAAAAAAAAACAGTGTCTTATGCCTCCTGTGTATAATAAACAACAACAATATAAGCCAAAGCATGCTAAGCAAAGATAATGCTATGTAGCAGGGACGACAGGGGAAAGACATCGTGCCTAAGTTGTGATAGATGAAAACAGAATGACATTTTAGCTCTAAAAGCACGTTATGGCAATTATATATCTTTTCCACAAACTATATTTGATTTGCCTTAACAACTTCCCCTCTTCGTCAGTTGAGTTTCGAAAGTCTCTTAAATGATATGGTTCAAGAAAAATCTGAAAAAGATCTACAGTGTATTTAGCAAATGCACCTATAAGTGAAATTTAGTTTGCAATTAACATAGAAGAAAATAGGTTAATGTACCAAATATTGTTACTATTGAATGGTTTTGATAAAAGGGGTCTAACTTGATGTACCAACCAAAAAAGGTAGAATATTATTTCCCAGTTTGATTTATCAAGAACATATAGGTGCAAACCCGCGGGATGGGATTCATCAGAATCCAAGGTTAAAACATGTGAAGCCTATAATCCGGTGACAAGGCCAGGCATTTGATGCTCATTTCCATAAACAGTTAGGTTTCCCCAGAGGTGACCAGTGGAATTATAATGAGGCTACGGCCAAAATACCCTCCTTCAAAACAGGTTCTGTTCCTCCCTGAGCACCGTGTGTTGGTCTGCTCTCCGTCTGCTTTCCTGGAGTCAGATCTCTGGTAGGATCACACAACAACAGGATATCAATAGCTGCCCACTTAAGCTTGTTTAGCCAAAGTGTTGTGTGGGGAGATCGGAGTCAACTCTGACAGGCCCGGACGGAATAGAGTGTGACGCACACATGCACACACACACACAAACGCGCGCACACACGCAAGAACACACACACACTCACACACACACATGCACACACGCACAGAAACACACACACACACACGGGCATGCACGCACACATGCACGAACACACAGACAACCACGCACACATACACTGTTGAGTTGAATGGAGCCTGGTGTGAGCATGGTAGCGGACTGCTGGGTAGCAGAGGATGCTACGTTCACACAAAAAGCGCCAGCCCATCTAAATTGCTTGCAGCTGAAATCCATTATCACATTCAAAGGCCAATTAAGGGCCTCCTATGCAGTTGACACTCCCATTCAACGCCACGCCGTTGCTACAAAGAGCTTCTTTAGGTCTGTCTGTGGATGCGGAAGGTGTGTCAGAGCGGATGTGTCTGTCTGTGTCTGTCTTTCCATCTGTTGCACTGGCTGTATGAGTGTGTATGTGTGTGCATGTGAGAGTGCACGTGTGTGTGTGTGTGTGTGTGTGTAACAACTCACCGCGCATGCTCACGCATGTGTGCATGTGCATTCGCGGTGAGGTGTGAGCGTAAGCCCCTCTGGGCCCCAGGCGTGTGCGAGGGTCCGCCGTTGGGCTCCGATGCAGGATGTGGAGGAGAGAGCATCCACGAGCGATCTGCCAGGACGCCTCCCCCTCTCAGTGTTCATCAATACACAATCTCCCCTCAAATTCCTCAGTGTCTGTGTATGTGTGTGTATGTTTCTGTGTGTGTTTGTGTGTGTGTGTGTGTGTGTGTGTGTGCGTGTGTGCGTGTGTGTGTGTGTGTGTGTGTGTGTTTAGTCTCTTAAAGCCATTGGTATTCCGCAGCCCGGAGCCGTTAATGGCTAAACAGATCCCATCATGTTTGCATTAGCGTACCGGACGCCCCGCTCCCCAGGGGCCGCACGCTGATGCTCCCCTCTCAGGCAGCCAGGGTTCAGTCTAGCACTCACACGCCCTGGAGCCCCGCAGCACACCGGAGCATCCTTCGCCTGCAGCCACAGCTGACACCCCCACTCCACATTGACCCATCTTCCATGGAAACACCGAGGAGCTTCTGACCTCTTCTTTAGAGCCTCAGACCCCTCCTCCATGGCCCTGGACCAGAGGAGCTTCTGACCTCTTCTTTAGAGCCTCAGACCCCTCCTCCGTGGTCCTGGACCAGAGGAGCTTCTGACCTCTTCTTTAGAGCCTCAGACCCCTCCTCCGTGGCCCTGGACCAGAGGAGCTTCTGACCTCTTCTTTAGAGCCTCAGACCCCTCCTCCGTGGCCCTGGACCAGAGGAGCTTCTGACCTCTTCTTTAGAGCCTCAGACCCCTCCTCCGTGGTCCTGGACCAGAGGAGCTTCTGACCTCTTCTTTAGAGCCTCAGACCCCTCCTCCGTGGCCCTGGACCAGAGGAGCTTCTGACCTCTTCTTTAGAGCCTCAGACCCCTCCTCCATGGTCCTGGACCAGAGGAGCTTCTGACCTCTTCTTTAGAGCCTCAGACCCCTCCTCCATGGTCCTGGACCAGAGGAGCTTCTGACCTCTTCTTTAGAGCCTCAGACCCCTCCTCCATGGTCCTGGACCAGAGGAGCTTCTGACCTCTTCTTTAGAGCCTCAGACCCCTCCTCCATGGTCCTGGACCAGAGGAGCTTCTGACATTACATCACTTATCTAATGCCAACATTTAATGTCCAAAGAGGTTTGTTGTATTCCGTTGGGATTATATCTTTGTTCTGGCTGAGTTAAGGATAGCAAACTCTGTAATCTCACTACTTCAATCGTTTGCTTCTTTATTATTTTACCTGCTCCTAGCAATCTTCTCTCATCTTCATTGCATATGTTTAATGACAAAGGTCCACAGAGACAGACAGGAATGAGATTCAGAGTTCCTCCTCTATTCTCCCCTATTCTGAATACCAATGTCTGAAAAAAAAGCTGTGAATAATTCACGTTTATAAATTATTCATTTTAGGAATTTATACTTTAAGAAATCCAAGAATCAGTGCTTTCTGCAGCTTCAAACAGGCAATAGGCACTTAAAAAGTGAGATTCTACGCAAACCATTATCTTTTTGTGTCATTATAATTAATTAGGTGCACATTACCACATGCTAAGAGGATATTCTCGCCATAAGAAATCAATGCAATACTTGTTCTGGTACAGCGATGATGTACAGTGAGCTGGCCATTATAGTGAAACCCTAAACCCTGACAGGGCAATACAGGACCCTGACGCCAATCACCATGAATCATCCCACCTAAAACATGGCTACTTGCTCAAGAAATCAAGAATCGAACACAAAATAAAATAGACAAACATTTATTTTATAGGTAGAACAATTCTTTTATTGTCTGCTTGATTCTATGGTTGGTAACAACGTGCAGCGTACAGAAACAACAGTCCGTGGAATGCTCCAGTCGACCAATCAGAATCGAGTATTACCGTGCGTTCAACAACAACAAAGTGAATTGGCCAGGGGCACAAATTCTTATCCTGTGCATGACGCAAATTCGTCTCATTGGAAGTGTTTGCTTTGGTTTAAATATTATCTATATAAAATATGTATAGAAACAGAATATATGTTAAATATATATAAAACTTTGTCGCTAATTTCGCTTGATGCTGAATCATCATCTAGCCTGGCATCGTAAAACGAATTGCAAACTGCATTGAGGTCATACTGGGCAAAAATATTTTCATTTGGGAGGGGAGCCAGACCTTATCTGCAGAGAAAATTAAACATGAGCTTGCAAGATTCTTCTTATTCCAAAGCTAATCGCTTTCCGGATTGGTTCCGGGAATCCATCTTTCCTGTCAATCCCAGGTGTTTGAAATCCAAAGCTACATAAGGGCAGGAACTTAGGGCGGAAGAGAGAACACAGGGAAGGGACCTTTATTTTGAGTTGTTCAGTTTCAATATCTTGCTCTCCTCTGCTATTTTCTGCTCTCGCTCTCTAAAACTCAGATCGAGCCTGCATCAGCTTTAATGAGTTCAGCTACTGTGGGAAAAGGAGGAGCTCCATTCTGTCATTAACCTTGTAGGACCACTGGTGTAGAAATTCCTGTAACCGCTAGTAAAAAAGTGTAAAGGCAAGCACAAGCCGTTTAGTAGTAATGCATGGGGTGCAGTGTTGGTCAAATATTTGTCTGAGCTTTCACCCCACATTTTTCTTTCATGGCAAAAAGCCTAGCTTGTTGGCAGTCCTATTGAAACCTCAACAAGGTATTTACTCGCTGCTCTGGTTGCTGTGTCAGCACTAACATGAAGTTGTCCTACTTACTCCCAGCAGGGGAAAAAAAACACCCCACAAAATGAAAGTTTCCTCCGGCCTCTGTCACATCTCATCGCCTACTCCAGCATCACACACACTCTCAGCTAACGTGTGAAATGGTGTGTGCTGGATGTACGTTTATGTGTGTGTCCGTCCATGCGTGTGCGGGCACATTACCGCCCGCGTGTGTCCCTGGCTGATACAGCCAGATATGTTTGAGGTCGTGCATCTTCCGCTGCCTCGTTGACCTTGTTGTGCGGTGTCTCTCTGCGCTCCGCTCTCAGGATGATCTGATTGGACAGTGAGGGCCTCTGTGCTTGCTGATTGGTTGTTTTGGTCTGGGTGTTTTGCTGTTTTTCTCACCTCTGATGTTGTCATTCCCATGAATTATGTAGATATTGTGTACGTTTCACAATAGTAATGCATTTGTCGTGTCATTCTCGGCGTAGCACATGGTAAATCCTTTCCTCTGCCCGAGCTTGTTAAGTTAACCCACCCTTGAGTGCGTACTGCATATCAAGTGACTGTGAGTCCGACAAGGACAACTGGAGGCGGGAATGGGCCCTCCCCCAGGGACCAGCTCCTCTAAGGACACCCAGGCCATGGCTGGGAGCGTGGTGGACGTGGTCCTCACCCTCGTGCCACGCAGAGGACTGCAATGACAATGAACAAGCCCAGAAACAGTCCCAGCGTCTCATCATACAGTTCAATTTCCTGCCGCAGTGTTGTCCTTGGCTCAGCAGAGTCCCAGTCATCAGATTTTAAATTCAAGTACATTTCTCACTCAACAAAAAGAACAGAGCTGTAACAATGTTGAATGGTGCTTATAAGTTATAGGTCATACTGACATAATAACAACTTCACAGATAAACATCAATTAACCAATAAACCCCCATTCTGCATTAAAACAGAGTGCAAATGAAGTCAGTTCTCTAGTGGGAGTCACGAGTCAATCAGGCTGGAGTGGTGAACCACTACTTAGTTGTGTTCATGTCCGCAGGAGACGCTTACTGAGTGCAAAATATAAAATCTTTAGTGTGAATAAATATCCAAAGAAGCAACTAGAATCTGTCCTTCTAAAGACATTAAAAAGAAAACAAGATGCCAGGAGCAGAAAAGCCAAGTTGTCTTTACACACTGACATAAACCTATTAAATATAGGTACCAGACAAACTGAAATCAATGTATTTAAATATATGTACCAGACACAGTGAAATCAATGTATTAAATATAGGTACCAGACACACTCAAAGCAACATATTAAATATAGGTACAAGTAACACTGAAATAAACATATCATATATAGGTACCAGACACAATGAAATCAATGTATTTGATTCCCCAAGAAGCGTTAGCTGAGAGTCACAACCAATGATCTTTGGGGAGGAGTCATTGTGTTAATGAAGTGCCAACACTGTAGGGAGCCTCAGTCATATCAAAGTCTTCTTTTAAGGAAGAAAATCAATATGATGGTGGCTACCAAATGGAAAATACAGAGCTTGCTTCAAACAAAAAGCTAAAGCCAAGGTGGTTTAAGCGGTCAAATAGAATGCTTTGCACATATTATGAATGTTTTGTTTGCTCATCTACTTCTAATTACCTTGACAAGGGTTATCGCGGTGTGCATTGAGAAATCAGAAAATGATGTTCTAACAAAACCATCTCATATAAGTCCAGTCTGTCGATGTCCTTCACACTGATCTAAGGGGCGGAGCCTGTCCCGTCCTGGCTGCTGGGCGGGGAGACCAATAACCTCCCAGGGCACAGGGAGGGAGCCGCCGAATTGAGCTAGTGTCTCAGACCACAGACAAGCACAGCCCTAACAGACAGGATGGGTTGCAGGGGAAGCTTTGAGGCCCACCACGGTGCAGAACACACTGCTGTTACTGTGCCTGCACCGATGCAGAGGCCAGTCATAGAGCGTCGGTGCTGGGTGTGGACAGGTCCTCTCTGGGTATCACGCTCTCTCCAGCGCTGGCTGAGTGGGCCCGCTGATCGCTACGGGGGGAAGGGTAGGTTTGGGTTTGAGGTTTTCCGTTTTGCTTTTCCATCTTGTCTGTAAGGTAAACCGCAAGGCCAGGGTTCCATCTGTCTGTCAGGGTGTGAATCCATATGCAGGGCTGGCTCAAATGAGTCCTGGCTCATGTTGTCCGTCTGTTTGATGGCGACTGCGCAGGGGACTTCCAGTCTTCCCTTCTCGTTTTGTTCCTTTTCCCTTCAGAGTGTTTGTCTCTCTTGCCGGGCCGCTGTCACACAGAGACCCTGAGAAGGAAAGAGCAACCGGCCTTGTCTGGTCTGACCCACCTCTCTGTCTCCGTCTGCATCACGATGGTAAGTGCCTGGAAGTGCACAGTGTACAGATGCAGACAGGAACGCTCAGTGCTAAACGCAGGCGTGTGTCGATGCGTACACAGACACACACGTTGTATGCGGTGTGTGAAAAGAAAAAAGATAATGGTGCAATTGTATAAATAATGCAAGAGTGTGTGTGTGTGTGTGTGTGTGTGTGTGTGTCCTGCTTTTTGTGGTGTGCGCAAGAGACAGAGAGACAGCGAGCGAGTGAGCGAGAGAGAGAGAGAGAGAGAGAGAGAGACAGAGAGAGAGCGAGCGAGCGAGCGAGAGAGAGAGAGAGAGAGAGAGAGAGAGAGAGAGGGAGAGAGAAAGAGAGAGAAAGCCCTGTCAGCACTACCCTACTCCTCCTGGCACCTCCCTGACATCATGGGAGACCAGCCCTCCCTCCCCCCTCCCTCCCTCTCTCCCTCCACCAACACACACCACCCAAGATACAGCTTTAAATCCCCTCCCATTATTATATATACCAGTATATCATATATTTCGTTACTGTACCCGTCTCTCTCTCTCTCTCTCTCTCTCTCTTTATATATATATACAGTGGGGCAAAAAAGTATTTAGTCAGCCACCAATTGTGCAAGTTCTCCCACTTAAAAAGACGAGAGAGGCCTGTAATTTTCATCATAGGTAAACCTCAGCTATGAGAGACAAAATGAAAAAAAAAATCCAGAAAATCACATTGTCTGATTTTTTAAGAATTTATTTGCAAATTATGGTGGAAAATAAGTATTTTGGTCACCTACAAACCAGCAAGATTTCTGGCTGTCACAGACCTGTAACTTCTTCTTTAAGAGGCTCCTCTGTCCTCCACTTGTTACCTGTATTAATGGCACCTGTTTGAACTCCTTATCAGTATAAAAGACACCTGTCCACAACCTCAAACAGTCACACTCCAAACTCCACTATGACCAAGACCAAAGAGCTGTCAAAGGACACCAGAAACACAATTGTAGACCTACACCAGGCTGGGAAGTCTGAAACTGCAATAGGTAAGCAGCTTGGTGTGAAGAAATCAACTGTGGGAGCAATTATTAGGAAATGGAATACATACAAGACCACTGATAATCTCCCTCGATCTGGGGCTCCACGCAAGATCTCACCCTGTGGGGTCAAAATGATCACAAGAACGGTGAACAAAAATCCCAGAACCACACGGGGGGACCTAGTGAATGACCTCCAGAGAGCTGGGACCAAAGTAACAAAGGCTACCATCACTAACACACTACGCCGCCAGGGACTCAAATCCTGCAGTGCCAGACGTGTCCCCCTGCTAAAGCCAGTGCATGTCCGGGCCCGTTTGAAGTTTGCTAGAGAGCATTTGGATGATCCAGAACAGGATTGGGAGAATGTCATATGGTCAGATGAAACCAAAATATAACTTTTTGGTAAAAACTCAACTCGTCGTGTTTGGAGGAGAAAGAATGCTGAGTTGCATCCAAAGAACACCATACCTACAGTGAAGCATGGGGGTGGAAACATCATGCTTTGGGGTTGTTTTTCTGCCAAGGGACCAGGACGTCTGATCCGTATGACGGAAAGAATGAATGGGGCCATGTATCGTGAGATTTTGAGTGAAAACCTCCTTCCATCAGCAAGGGCACTGAAGATGAAACGTGGCTGGGTCTTTCAGCATGACAATGACCCCAAACACACCGCCCGGGCAACGAAGGAGTGGCTTCGTAAGAAGCATTTCAAGGTCCTGGAGTGGCCTAGCCAGTCTCCAGATCTCAACCCCATAGAAAATCTTTGGAGGGAGTTGAAAGTCCGTGTGGCCCAAAAACATCACTGCTCTAGAGGAGATCTGCATGGAGGAATGGGCCAAAATACCAGCAGCAGTGTGTGAAAACCTTGTAAAGACTTACAGAAAACGTTTGACCTCTGTCATTGCCAACAAAGGGCATGTAACAAAGTATTGAGATGACCTTTTGTTATTGACCAAATACTTATTTTCCACCATAATTTGCAAATAAATTCTTTAAAAATCAGACAATGTGATTTTCTAGATTTTTTTTTTTCATTTTGTCTCTCATAGCTGAGGTATACCTATGGTGAAAATTACAGGCCTCTCTCATCTTTTTAAGTGGAAGAACTTGCACAATTGGAGGCTGACTAAATACTTTTTTGCCCCACTGTATATATATATATATAGATATAACCGAACACACACCACGCACAGTGAGGGAAATCTACGTAGATTCGGGGTGTTTCTGTGTTTCAGCTATAATTGCCTAACCATTGTCATTATAACTATTATTATTAAACATAGTAATTGTCAAGCGGTCCCCATTCAATGTTTTTCATATTTTATTGACCCAGGGGTCAGGGCTCTCTTGTTAATGGGATGGCCATGCCATTTAAACTAAAGGTGATTAACTAACTTGATATCAAATACTGTACTGGGGACCGAAAAAGAAGTAGTCGATATACCGATACTATTTCATAGGTTTGTGTTAGCAAAGCATACGAGGCCTCCCCTCAATGGGGCAGAGGGCAAACATTACGTGGATTGTGAATCATTTGATCTTCATTAGAATCCCAGGGGTCTGAATAAATACATCTAAATAATAAAATGCTAAATGCAGACACCACAGCAAATACATCCACGTCTGGCTCTGGACATGCCCTCCGTGTGTACAAACCCTCAGTGCATGAGGAAACCGAGTGGTTCTCAATTAATATTTGATGTTCAAATACTATATGGCTGGCAGCAGGCTAACTGTGTGTGTGTGTGTGTGTGTGTGTGTGTGTGTGTGTGTGTGTGTGTGTGTGTGTGTGTGTGTGTGTGTGTGTGTGTGTGTGTGTGTGTGTGCGCGCGTTTGTATGCGTATATCCGTGCGTACGTGAGTGTGTGTGTGTGTGTGTGTGTGTGTGTGTAGGCTCTCAGACACAGGCCATCTTTAATAGATGGAGGAGGTGACTGGGGAGTCGAGGCATGCTGCAGATAGGAAACGTAGAAGGCACTTGCACTGTAAATAATACAAGACAAAGATATCGCTAGATCTCTTCAGACTAGCACCTAAAAATAAAGCCATTACCGCAGCAGTGAGCCCGGTCTCAGGTCTTTCATCACAACGCAGGTCGCCGTGATGAAAGTGATAATACACAGGTGGAAGGATTTTTTGGGTTCAGCTTATTTGAATTTTGTTTGTCGACAATGGCTATATAGCAGAATAAAAAGACAAACTTGCGCTTAAATATTGTTGCAGGTGCAGCTGTGTTTGGTGGTGTTTTGTTATATCTCTGTTGATCCGTTTTGCTCTTCTCCTCTGTGTGGTTAGGCAGCCATCTGTAGGTTATCAGCAGCCTCAACAAACAGCTTTGAAGCTGGATCCAAGATGCAGAACACCCGCATTAACAGTGGAACACAAAATGACTTTTAGTCTTCCATTGTATCCTCCACCCACCGTCCCACACAGCGTAGACATCTGTCCCCTCCTGTCTACTGCTCCTCACTGAACACTCACTCACACTGCTTATTGTCTCCACACGCACAGACACACACACACACACACACACACAGACACACAGACACACACACACACACAGACACACACACACACACACA
Source organism: Pollachius pollachius (assembly GCF_949987615.1). Taxonomy (NCBI): domain Eukaryota; kingdom Metazoa; phylum Chordata; class Actinopteri; order Gadiformes; family Gadidae; genus Pollachius; species Pollachius pollachius. The sequence continues at coordinate 17,898,966 of NC_136946.1, read as the reverse complement.
CACACACACACACGAAGCATCCCTGCCACTTATCTCTGTCATCAGTCACAGGCTGCGGCGTACCTCTCCCGCATTCCTCCACCGGAATTAAAAAAAGAATGAAATCAAAAGCCGGAAAGTGGAAGAGAAAAAGTGTGTAGCACTGGGAGACAGGGCGGGGGGGTGGGGCAGTAGAAGGCCTGGTGTTGGTGGGGAGGGGGGGTAATAAGTTCAGGAGGGCTCTCGTGTTTTCTGAAAGGCCCGCTTTGGCAGCGGCACCAACCGCTCTTCCTGACACGCATCCAATCTGCGGCTGGCAGACGGCAGGGCTCTGAGCACGAGTGATGGGGCCCCCTCCCCAGGAGGGGGGGGGACCAGGAGACACACACACACACACACACACACACACACACACACATAGAGACACACACATAGAGACACACACACACACACACACACACATAGAGACACACACAGAGACACACACGCACACAAACACACACACACATAGAGACACACACAGAGACACACACAGACACACACGCACACAAACACACACACACACACACACACACACACACACATAGAGACACACACAGAGACACACACGCACGCAAACACACACACACATATAGAGACACACACACAGACACACACACACACACACACACATAGAGACACACACAGAGACATACACGCACACAAACACACACACACAAACACACACACAAAAACACACACAGACACATAGAGACACAGACACATAGAGAAACACACACACACACAGACTCACACAGAGACAGAGACACACACACAGACCGATACAGAGACACACAGCGACACATAGAGACACACACACAGAGACACACAGACACACACACACAAAAACAGAGACACAGACAGACAGACACAAGCAGACACACACACTGACAGACAGACACACACACACACACAAAGTCAAGGAGAGACACACAGACACACACATACACACATACACAGACACACACAGACACACACAAAGAGACACATACAGACAAAGAGACAGACAAAGAGACGCCGATAGAGACAAACAGAGAGAGACACAAACACACACACACACACACACACACGCACACACACACACACACAGACACGCACAGCTGCCATGAGGAAGGAGATTTATTGTAAAAAATAAAACAAAACATTAAACAAACATTGAGGAATAGCAAGGGAAGAGCATTTTCTTCTAATCTGTAAAAATAATATATATATATATATACACACACACACACACACACACACACACAGACAGCAAGTCACCCCAGTATGGACAACTCTGGATTTTTATTGCCATAACGTGTCAGAAAGTGTTTTAAAAGTAAGAGTAAGAGCTCTTAAAGAAAGAGTTCAAAAGGTAGCGCTTGTCCTGGCTGGGCGAGTGTCAAAGGGCATCTGAGCAGGTGTCTCTACCAGCGTCTGGAGGAGAAGAACAGGTCACCTCCTCCCTACTCTGCCAACATGTCACCAGTGGCTTCCTGGTTTACTTCATAGAATCGTAGACAGAGACACCGCATTGGCCGTCCGGTAGTACGGCACTGTCGCCGCCATATTGGGAAGGGCAAAGACTGGCCTGAACACAAATCCAAGTGGACAGTGGAGCTGCGGTTGCTCTGGATAAAAAGCACTATTACGTTTGCATTTGTCAATTAGAAAACAAATTATTTTATGATTTAATATGAATATAGAAGCAACTCATTAAAAGCGTTTGAGAAACGTGAACGTTAGCGCTTTTCATCCTGAGAAACGGCAGCTTTACTTGTATTAGTTCTCAGTCTTGGCGTCTGAAAGATGGCGGCGATGGTTCATGTATCTGCTGTAGACTCGCTGCTGATCAGAAGCCTTCCAGGTGTGAAGCTCCTCCCCTCAGGGGCACAGCTGTCCATGCTGTTGCTCTGGGAGCTGCTGTCCCCTGCTGTCCCGGAGTTCTAATAATCCATGTGCAGACAAAACAATTACATGTTCAAAATATCAAATGAGAAGAATATCAAACCAGTTTTCGGCTGCTCAATATACTATACAAACACTTTTCTTTGCCCAGTTCTTTAAACATTTCTATTAATCTTTACTTTCAACTTGTGCTTTCAAATCTCTTCAACTGAGAACTGGAAAACTGCTGGTAAGTGAGCACAGGTGTTCCCCGTCCGCCGTACCAGGACAGAAGGCTGAACGGACCAAATCAACCCGGGTACAAACCAAACCCTCAACCCACCATCTCCTACACAATGCGAGCCTCTGGTTCTTCCCCTCTCTGGATGTTGTTCCTCCGGTCTTCACAGGCACTAAACGTCGCTGTGGTTTCAACTCAACATAATGAGGCCCACCATTATCCCCTCATCCTCATCATCGTGATCATGAGGCTGTGATCAAAGTATGTATACTGTAATTAATGATTGATAACTAATTATTATTAATTGATCTCATTTATATCATGTGCAAAGTCCATGTAGAAAAATGTGCAATGGTCTTGCACATGGAGCTATTGAGCTATCAGACTCAGAACTCTCTTCTAACTGTTAATTGGGAAATAAGAAATGAACTGCCTCATTGACACATCTACACAAGAACACCACCTTCTTTCTTTGAGATTGCTCCACCGTCTTCTTTGTCTCCATCGCTATTCTCTTCAACTTTTCTCCCTCTTGCTTCCCTCTGTGTCTGTCTCTCCCCGGTCTCTCTGACTCTCCCTCTGTTTATCTCTATTTACAACACAAAAGCTGCTTTTAATGATGCCTCAAGGTTGTGCCGATAACAAGGGGATGGGAGGCGGTTGGTACTGCACACGGCGCACAGAGTGACAGGACCAGGAGAACAAAGGAGAACAGAACCGCACAAGAAAGGCTCACAAGGAACCGAAAGAGGAGCTGTCAGCTCGGGCCGGATCTGCTTCGGCACGGGGCTGCGCCACGGAGTCGATGACAGAAGCGGCCGACAGTGACTCGTGTTTGTCTTGTGCACCGATCTATCTGAAGGAGTGTGTTTACATGAACCCACAGGCAGGGCCTAATGACGACGCCCCTGACAGCCCACTGCACGCTTTACGCAAAGATCAGTGGCCTTCGTCGGGTTAAAAATAGAAAATGTGTACTTGATGCTATTTCTGAAATGTTCTTTTTTTATTATCTAACGATGATCTGCAGATCTGCAAGTGTTGATCTGCACTCCCTATGGAGCGTGTGTGTGTGCGTGTGTGAGTGTTTGTGTGTAAGTGCACGCCTGTGTTCATGCCTGCCTGCCCGCGTCCGTGCACGTGTGTGTGTGCGTGTGTGTTTGTGCGTTGTTCGCACGGGGGCCTGTGTGTGATTACAGGAATCGTCGTATCCCAGTATATCTCATTACAGCTTCCACAGTCGAGCTCGAGGCTAAATCCATCACTGCTGGCTGTAGTTGTTCCACCGCTGCAACATAGCCGGCAGGCTCTGAGTACAGTTAGCAGCAAACACACCTCTCCCCTCCGTCCTCCCTGATCGTCCTCCTCATCCATCATGCTCCTGATTGGTGGTTGTCAGTTGCCATTATGGAAAACGGCGGTGAGCCCGACAGAGAATGAACAGAGGAGGCTGCTGGGCGTGGCAGAGCAGCCTGCAGAGCTACTGGCGCATAGGAGCGCCCTGGGCTGGGCCGGGCCCCTGGTGGAGCTACACCTGGGCCCCTGGTGGAGCTACACAGGGGCCCCTGGTGGAGCTACACCGGGGCCCCTGGTGGAGCTACACCTGGGCCCCTGGTGGAGCTACACCTGGGCCCCTGGTGGAGCTACACAGGGGCCCCTGGTGGAGCTACACCGGGGCCCCTGGTGGAGCTACACCGGGGCTCCTAGCCGACCGCAGGCCTTGTGGAAGGCCTTGGTTGGATTGGATGTGATTCATTATGGATGATGGGGCATGATAGATGCTGTCCAGGGAGCAGGGCAGGATAGGTATTCTATTGAGCTGAACCTAGGTCAGTAGAATTATTCTACTGAGATTAACCTCTGGTCAGTAGAATTATTCTACTGAGAATAACCTCTGGTCAGTAGAATTATTCTACTGAGATTAACCTAGGTCAGTATAGGTATTCTACTGAGCTGAACCTGCGTCAGTAGAAGTATTCTACTGAGATGAACCTGCGTCAGTAGAAGTATTCTACTGAGATTTACCTGCGTCATTAGAAGTATTCTACTGAGGAGCTGAGGAAAGCACAGTATGCACAATGCGCCACACAATCTTTCTCTTTGGCAAGAAGGAAAATAAACTCACAAAAGTAATTGCAAAGTCAGTCACAGTAATCGATATAGACGATACTCCAGATAGCCTACTAGTGACACTGTCACCTTTGTTGCATCAAAGTCACTAAAGGGTAAAGGCATTTGATCATGGTATTGTTTATGAATTTATAGTGAATTAACTTACAAGTAGATGAGCCCACACACACACCTACTGTTCTATAGAATACCACACACACACACACACACACACACACACACACACACACACACACACACACACACACACACACGCACAAAACTACTGTTCTATAGAATACTGCTAAAGATCAACCCTCAAATCTCAACACACACACAAACACACACACGCACACACACACACACACACACACACACACACACACACACACCTACAGTTCTATAGAATACTAGTCTCCAAACACTCACCCACACATACACACACACACACACACACACACACACACACACACACACACACACACACACACACACACGCACACACACCCTAATAGTGCGACCCCATTGGACAGTGTACATGCGTCCCTGACAGCGCACCTGTTCCTGGTTACCAGGACGTCCAGTGGTATAGTCATGTGGAGATGCACTGGTGATACGGGCGGCCAGAAGAAATCTGTGGATGCCCAAGCCTCCTCTACCGTTTGGGAAGCGTCTATCACCAAGCTAGTTCCAGGGCTACACCATCTACCCAAAGACAGCTCTGTTCATGCTAATCTACCTCAAGATGGTCCATGGCACATCTCTGTCTCTGGGGGACGCCCAACTTGAATTTGCATACTAAAGGGCAGAATTAAACAGCAGTAAAACACAATTCAAAGACAGAGCTATGCTGGAGATCCTGCATATACCTTCAGAGACATTATGGAAGAGCGATCACCATTTCAGGTCCATGGTGAGAGAGAGACGGAGTTTCTATAGAGGCATAAACTTTGTTACTGCTTTTCTTCATGTTCTTATCTCCTCACTTTGGGGAAGGTTAACCGGAGTTCACAGCTGCGGTCGACTAACGCTACAATCATGATCCACTCTCTCCACTGGTAAAGTACAGGCCCACACGCAGGGGCCACTCATGATTGGCTGCCGAGATTGGAGTCATCAGGACAGGGCACTCCTCAAGCAAGTAGCTTTGTTCATTCTAAGAAGGGGGAATTGGATCCTGATCGTTTCATGTTTCATGTTGCTGGTATTGAACTACCCTGTTTTTACTGACACTTTTCTCCATCAGTGCAAATGAGCTGAAATAAATAGTGTGAATTGGTTCGGGAGAACTTATCCCTCTGTGTGATAACCTCCCGATGTGCGCACACACACACAAACACTTTCTTCA
>NC_136946.1:17868384-17888384 GCF_949987615.1 Pollachius pollachius | reverse complement strand
ATGTAGCACAAAAGAATCACAGACCAAATCAAAAACAATACGAATATCATTCTCCTTTAAACTCATAAAACTCCCAAAGGGTGAAAGAATGAAGCTTTGTTGATGAGGTGGATGCTGTGGAACCGACCGCAAGGGGCAGAGCGAGAGAGGTACGATTGAGTTGAGGATTCAGCGTACAGGTTTAGTGGGAGGAGGTCGCAGGCGCACACCTGCTCATCCAAGGGGAAATTAAGCACGGCAAACTGGAATTATCTGAATTACCAGGTAATCCTGCACCGATGCTGCCTAATCTTCACAGGGGAATGCATGGATCACATCAGAGTGTGCATATTTTACAACAGGATAAGGATTCTGGCAAGTGCTAAAGGAGGGAAAACTAGCAATCACAGCCACCCCACACACACACCCCCCACACCCATTGTACGTTTGTTTGTGCTAATTTGTGCTGAATTGCTGACTTTGTTCAACAAGTCACCAATTCAGCACAAATTAAATGGGCATTCACCCGCAAATCAGCTCCACAAAATACCATAGGAGGGGAACCTTCGAACAATAGGGTGATTGCATGAAAATCATCGTGTCTGTGAAAATACATGTCCTCTTTGAGGACATGACGTTACTATCTACTACCCATCTGTACAACAGCTGCGTAGCAATCCTCACCTCTACATACCTGATCCACAAACTATATCAAATAACCCCCACTTACATCCTTATTGTTATGATTATTGTTTTCTGCAGCCTTGTGATTGACAGGCCATATGGATTCTGTTAATCAATGAGAAGCCCTGATTGGTCAGAATGAGCTGGGAGGCATCTACAACCTAAATTGCCTCATTCAGAGGCAGGCGCAGTAAACTCTAAACACATATTCCCACAGAGCATTTGACTCGGTAATGGTTGACGGATGGATGTGGCATTTCTAACAAATTACACTCAGAATAATAGCTCTTAAATCGTACCTCCAGCCCTTCAATCAGAGGCTGTAATGTTGCTTTTCCGGCCCCTTGTTGTCCGGGGTACGAGAGACCGGGGGGCTGGGACTGACTAGGAGAGAGAGGGAGAGAGAGAGGGAGAGAGAGAGAGAGAGAGAGAGAGAGAGAGAGAGAGAGAGAGAGAGGGAGGGAGAGAGAGAGAGAGAAGAGAGAGAGAGAGAGAGAGAGAGAGAGAGTGAGGGAGGGAGTAATTCAATATGCTGATCGCTCCGGGCCGACAGTGGCCAGGATAGATGTGTTAGGATCGACCGGTCGCCCTCTCCCGTGGTACCCCAGTCGATGCGGGGAAACACTTGTGAGGCCCACTGGGCCTAGCGTGACAGGACCGCCCTGAACTGGGGCCGTCTGGGGCTGGAGTCGTCCCATTGGAGAGGAGATGGGAGAGAGGACAAGAGGGATTAGAGCAGGGACATGGAACACGGACATAAAGCACTAAGACTCTCTCTATAGGCACAGTGCCAGCAGACAGAAACATGATTTCTATCTGCTTATGGGTGGGGAACCGAAAGCTGTCGAGGGAAAATGGAATTGCTAATCCCATCCAATGCACAAGTATGCTTTTTATTCTCTCTCTCTATCCCTTTCTCACTCTCTCTCTCTTTCTCTCTCTCTCTCTCTCTCTCTCTCTCTCTCTCTCTCTCTCTCTCTCTCTCTCCCTCCCTCCCTCCCTCCCTCCCTCTCTCTCTCTCTCTCTCTCTCTCTCTCTCTCTCTCTCTCTCTCTCTCTCTCTCTCTCTCTCTCTTCTTGCTTTCAAACTCTCACTCCCATTGTTCACTGGGTGGGAAAACAATAGATACAGGATGCTTGAAGGACACAGACTAATCACCATGGTACACACACACAAGCATACACACAGTAACACCCACACACATGCTCCCACACACACAGGTAGAAGAAGGAGTGTGTGGGGAACAGGTGCAGAGCGGCTCAGGCAGGAGTGTTATCGGCCGGTGACACAGATGTGTTTGGTCTCTGTGGCGACGCATATTTAACGATGACTGATGTCCTCAAAGTCTGAGAGCTTGTCGTCACGTCGCCGTCGGAAACTATTCTGCTTACAGCCTGTAGAGTAATGGGCCTGGCAAGGCGCCAGCCGCGCTAACATACACACAAACACACACACACACACACACACATGCAAACACACACAAACACATGCAAACACACACGCACGCACACACAAACACCTTGCAGACATCCTGCAAACACACACATACGAAAACACAAACACATATATAAACACACACACACACATGCAAACACACACACATACACACATGCAAATTCACGCATGCAAACTAACACCAATGGATGCAAACACAGAAACGTGAATGCACGTACACAAAAACATGCACACATTGACAATCATGCATAAACAGGAATTATACAGCGGTTGATGTATAGGGTGAGGTGGAATAGGATGATAAATGATAGGCGAAGGGAGCATCACATAGAGAACATAAAGATGGACTTTTAAGAGGAGAAAGCAAGCAACATTATGATTAGGCGAAAAATACCTCTTGCATGCAGTTTGAGATTTAAAAAAAAGCACTGCACAATTACAGGGAAAGCCACAGCAGGAAGCCAGCTACGCCACATGCACCACAGAAGGTCAAAAAAGTCAATTCTAATGATACCAATTCACAACAATGTAGATGTTGTCACACCAGGTTGCAATACCAGAAAATGATCCCAGGTCACAACAAATTATGCAACCATTAAGCGATCCTGGGCTGTGTCTTTGGCAGGCCAGTGAGATCTGCATTTGACCACAGCGACCGAATGACCTCCACATACCTCTGTGATGCGTCAGGGTCATTCAAAAGATCTTTGTTCTTTGGCGGATTTGGAATATTTTGGGGAGCAGAAAATATATAATTATGGAGTCCCATATGCACCATCTACAATTGAGTTATCATTTCAAAGTCGTCTTTTCCAGCCATCTGCTCTTGAATGTTGTTTTATACCCAAAAGAATATTCAAAAGGATGGTGGTGTCAGTTGAAAGTATTCAGGATGCTTTTATTGCCCATAAACACACACACACACACACACACACACACACACACACACACACACACACACACACTCACACTTGGTTGTGCATGCATTGAGTACAAACACAATCAACACACAACTACATGTGAGTATGCACAAACTCCAGCGCCCACCCGAGGGTATTAAGCTGCTTCTTCAGGAAACCTGTGGTCCTTGTTTCAGTGTTTTGAACCAAACTCCACAAACAAAGTCACCTTGGCACAAGCGTCTCAGCTCCTCCACTCCAGGAGGGTCCGATCGGGTTAGCCCCTTCTCTCAGGCCCCCCTCCCACAACACCAGGGGGGCTTTAAGGGGGGACCATGGAAATAACGAGGTACCTTACCTTGAGGCCAACACAGAGCGTGTGTGAGGCATCAAGGTGATCCCCCTCCCCCAACAGGCCTCTCTTTGTCTTCCCAATACCAGCCACCTCCATCTGTCTTTTCTTGGATGAAAATAATTCTCACCTACAAAACCGCGCAACACTGGCGTGTCTCTGACTGACCTCTGCAGGCGCCCAGGGACTGGCATTGTGTGTCCTCTGAGTAAAACGCCTGACAGGGTTTCAAAGTGTGTGTGTGGGTGTGTGTGTGTGTGTGTGTGTGTGTGTGTGTGTGTGTGTGTGTGTGTGTGAGGGGGTTTCAGTTGTCATGGTGATGAAGAATTGGCAGAATGTTTGAATGTTCCTATTAGCGGTGTCCATTAAATGGGTAATGGTGACCCCGTGTCGGCTGGCCCGTGGGGAACGCTGGCAAGACCGAAAAACAACCGAGAACAAAAGCAAGAATCGTGTTCTTAACTTAAGATGCATCTTGCTATCTGTAGCAAACTTTGCTCTGTCGCTCACTCTCCCCCGCTTTACCTCTTCTCGTGGTCGTTCTCCACCAGCTAACGATCAACACACAACAGGATGAATCACGGTGCGATTAACCAAATCTGAGGCTGGTGGTCTCAAAGAAGCTGTCCTGTAATGAGACTTTTCTGATTCTGGGCTCCTAGCTTCCCTTCAGGAGTCAAGGCACGCAGGGTGGAAATAGAAACGGATGGCTCAATCGCCTTGTAAATCACCAAAGGGAAAAACACCAGCACACATTAGTTCTGTGTACTTGATACAGAATGTTTCATCACACCATGGATTAATTATTCATAATAAGGAATAAGTTGAGGGTGTTGATGTCAGAAGCATGTGATTGGAAGTGGATGTGACAAATACAGAAGTGGGAGTGAACTGGAAGCTGGAGACTCCCTTATCAAGGGTCTCATCTCTCAACTGACCTTCGAATACTTCCAGAGATTCAAGTTAATATTGATTACATAAGTTTTAAGATTGCACATAGGCCTGCACAAACATTGGCTTGAATTTGCATTCTGCTCTGGGTAATTGATGTTTGTCAAAGGGCCTCAGATTCTCCCTGCTCACATGTAGCTCGGGGTCCCATGAAAACCCAAGCTTCTCTGTTCCTAAAGGACCATACTGATCATCTAAACATAATCTTACTGTTCTCCACGAGCTCCACAAAGCCGCAGAGCGCATGGGCCCCATGAGAGGGTGTTAAGGCCCTTCTGTAGACTGGGTACGCCCAGCCCGTTCTGCCGGCAATTTGAATTCGCCCTGCAGAAGGGTCTGGAGAAGAGCAATACATTTCTTTCTGCTTCCAATACGTTTTTGTGGGAGCCAATCACCAAGCTGGCTTCCCCCCCTGGCGCGCTATTGGCTGCTTTAACACAGGGACGACAGGGACGCGACGGCAAGCAGCCAATTACATAGAGAGTCAGATGAACTACAAATGGAGTCCACAAGGAGCCCAAACCGGTCCTTTCGGCACAGAGAGAGAGAGAGACTGTAAGGGATAGAGAGAGCGAGAGACATAGAGAGAGACTACAAAGGATAGGGAGAGAGAGAGAGAGAGAGAGAGAGAGAGAGAATACATTTACATGGAACAGAGATGCTCTGCAAGTCAAATTCGCAATTTGTTTTTAATTATTGATTCTGATTCCAAGTCTGATTGCATACAACGCATACAACAATACAGAATTGTCAGCAATATAACTAATATATTCTCAGTAATAAATGTTCTTGCGCGATATAAACGATATACTAGGATTATGTGAGCTATTCTTCATTTGTTGACCCGATGGAAATGCGCTGCATGCCTTTAAAAAAAGACGCAACGGCATGTAAACACTGAGCACTAAGGAGTTTAGCTGGGACTAGTTAAGGGAAGTAGCTATAACGGATCATAAACACCCACCAACCATTCAACCAAACAATAGTTTGGCCTGTGGTACTCTCTGTACGTATCCACACACAACTCATCCACACACTGATGTCTATAGAGTTTGAGCACTGGAGGCACAGGGTTACGCAAGGAATGACAACACGCTCTCTGTTCCCCACGCCGTCGAGCAAAACACATCGTTCTCCACAAGTACTATTACAGGATGCCTTTTGTGATCAGCGTCAGCAGCTCCTAAATGCGCCGATTTGCTCCCTCCTTGTGTTAAAATGCAAAATGCCCCCGCCCCAAACGGTAAACTGTTCATCATCGACTGCCAAAAAGCTCTGGATTTCCCAAAGAATGGGAAGGAGCTGGCAGGCTTAGCTTTAAGCACCAGTGAAGAGTAACTAGGAAGCCTTTTCCCAGCACAATGCTGAGGAGAGGACGCGAAGAGAGATGGGCCCTGGCCCCTGCATTATACATAGCCAGGATAATGCATTCATTAAGAACAAACAGCCCCACAGATGAGCTGCAGGATTATTAGCATGCTGCTGCTTTGCAGAGTGTGTACTGCTTTTAACCTGTCTGAGAATACTCAGAAAGGTGGGTTAAAAATGGATTGCGTTGCTGATGCTGAGTTTCAACTCGGCCCCTTTCATTGTTTCCTTTGTTTTCATCTATGGCGGGCATGCTGACATCTTTTCCCTTTGTACACTCTTCTATTCATCTTCAGGGGACTGGAGGGGAACAGGGCAACATGGGGAACATCTAATGGAATCAGGATTTGATTTCATGGTGCTGTGAATGAAGATACTTGCCCAAGTAAACTCTCAGTCGAACAATGACAGCACCAAACCGTTGGAAAGTATGCTTCTTCTAAGGAGATAAAAGACTAAAGTCTTCCTCTTAGTAGAATGATTAAGCGTGCCAATGAAAGTTCAATATTTTAATGGCACTGTTCATAGCAGCACGTCTCGTCAGCCAGACAAGACGGTCCCCATATCTCCTGCACAGTATCCATGGCTCTCTGACATTCATGGTGTGTCTAGGCAGTCTCACACCTTGCCATTGGCTGTATTCCCATCACTTACACTGCTAGAAATAAACACGTCCTGAGGCTGTCAGAGCCAAATAGTGACAGGATTTCACACTTTGACCGCAATCCGCACATGATATGGACAAGGGACCGTCTAGGTCATGACCGAGCGGGCCGTCTGTCATCACGAGGCTCCACTACCACACTTCTCCCCGCCTATGGATAGTTACAATCCAAAAACAACAGAAGATATTGAATATAAAACTAACTGTACCCCGGTCACCTTTATGCTGTCCTAAACACTGTGCAGCTGGTGTGCCCCCGTACGAAACACGCTGAAACAACAACCACAAGGACGCATCTGCCACCAGGACACAGATAACAGCCAGTGTTTTGCTTTATTGTTGGAGCAAAATCACTTCACTTCTTCACAATCTGTTCTCTGTCTATAGTTTCCTTGTGCAAAGACACAAAGGAACAAGTGGAAGCAAGTTACCTATGCAGGTATAAGGGGCCACCATGTGTGTTGGTCCCCTTCTGCCACTTATCCCCCTGTTTTCCCTTTGGAAACAGGACAGCCCTTGATTGGGACTGGACTCAGCCGGGTCCTACAAGCCTGCATTCATTAGCTAATGAATAGCTCCCCGTTTGTCTCATGCCAGGGTAGTCAGGGGATACGACACACTTTTGCGCCACACAAATGCATCCCCCAAACAGGCCTCTTGTGGACCCTACTATATGTAAAAGGTTGTGAACATAAAAGAACATCTGGTGAAAACAGAACCACGCTTTAGTGCTACCAGTTCTAATTTGAAGCCCACATAGAAATCCATCCATTGAGAGATGCTAAGCATTGAACGTTTTCATTTTGTATGATTTATATATGAAAATATTGAACATGAGACCTTTCTATTTTTTTCCAAAAGTGCTGGATGTTGCTGAACTCATTGCAGGATCAGAGTAATGAAACTGCGGCCCCACCCCCGCCCCCCTCCTGTTCCCTTCATTGTCCCTCAGCCCACAAAAGCGCGGCCCAAGGACACACTTCCATTCACCTTCCCTTTTTTATTATTCCCAACGCTCAACGTTCTTCCACCTCCACCAGCAGCCCTTTGCTCCTACCAAAGGTGATCTTTTCCGCTAACCCCTCTAACATGTTCTCCTGCTCTCTGACCCTCTCTGCTCTCTGGCCTTTACCCAGGCTACACCTCACCTTCCATCCGTTCCACGGACAACCCCCTCACCTTCCCCCTCTATTCATCATGCCTCACCATTCCAATTACCAGCCAACCCCTGTGGTCGCCAGGGTCTTTTGATCCATGCCGCTATAGCTACCCCCCGCCACACCACGTCTGACCTGGAAATGTCTCTGGCAACCCCCAAAACCTTCCCCTTCCTTCCCGGCCACTTAGCCCCCACCATCGTCCCCAAGGGTGCTGCTGCCATGACACGTGTTACCTTCACTGTCTGCAGAAGTAACTCTAGTGCCAGTTTGTTGGGTGACATCGCAGCAGAGGGTACTTCTGTACTCTGCAGCCCTGCCCTACAACTGTCCTCTTCTGTCCGTCTCTATTTAATGATGTGATGTGTGAGGCAGGGGGGAGAAAGCTCCCGGTGGTTCCCGGTAGGGGAATTGCATGCTAAGCTAGCTAGCTAGCGGTGGGATTGTGACTGACACATCGGACCATCGGGCGCTTCTGCCGATGAGGAACATGAGGAGGTCAGGGGTCTCCTAGGATTCTGCTGGGACTGGTAGCGAACACTGGCCTGCAGCAATGGCCTGTTGTAGTATGCCTGAAAGGAAGGGAGGCATTGTGTTCCCCAACTGTTTATGTCCCCAGCCAGAGGAAAAGTGGAGCCAGCTAAAGCACGCTGTGGTTACTATAAATCTTATCATTATTTGTTTACAAATAAAATGAATGTTCAAGAATTCAAGTCAACATGGAAGCCTTCCCGAAATGGACCTCAGATCTTCCTCATTCTCATCTGTCACTTTGAAAACTGATACATATTGAATCCCTTATTTCAGATTTCATTAATCGTCATAACTGCATGATTCAATCAGGGTGATTGGTGATTGAATCGTGGTTGATTCCAAGCCAAAAGGTTCTGGGTTTGAGCCCACAAATCTACCGTGCTGGCATTTAGAGCATGAGGCAACATATTAAAAACAACATATTTCTCTGGGTTGAAAACTGTTGGAAACATTCAAGATAAGATAATACACAATTCAACAAAATATATAAAAACGTTCTGGTTGTTTTGAGATACTTTGATAGCTCCACCCATGTCCAGCTCATTCTGTTTTCCTGTTGCTACATCACCAACCCACAATCTGCCCTCTAGAAAGAGGACCACAGTACATCAGGCAAGTCTGTACGTATCTAATGTTTTACTAGAGACGAGATATAACAGTCACCTGCTACCTTCTAAATATCTACGGATACAGTCGCTTCGGCAAGTTCCATTTGCAAGCCACCCATAAGATGCTTCAACTCAATAAATAAACACATCTCGAATCCCATTGATGGAAAGGCGCTACAAGCGAAAACATGCAGCTATGTAGCATTATATTATTACAATTAAGCAAGAGAGCTATTTTAGAATTAAATTTTGATTTGTGACGTGGTTTCTGGATGCAATAGAGTGACCGAATTGTACATCTGAGGCCACTTTGAGTTCATTTTAACAGTAATTTCAACAGTAAGACTATGAATAACAGTCTTTATGCCCGCTCTGCTAAGTTCACAATCACTTCATTTACCATTAGAGGTTTCTAGAATAATAACTACTAGTGCAGTGCCCTTTCAAAAGGTGCCAGTTCAGAACGAGACGATGGCTGGGCAAACATACTGCTGCTCAAACAGCCTCACACTCACTGCTGCTCAAACAGCCTCACACTCACTGCTGCTCAAACAGCCTCACACTCACTGCTGCTCAAACAGCCTCACACTCACTGCTGCTCAAACAGCCTCACACTCACTGCTGCTCAAACAGCCTCACACTCACTGCAGCTCCTCGTCTCCTCACCGCCAAGTGTGGAGGCCAGCAGATAAACGGATGTTGAGGAAATGAAAGGACGGACAGACAAGTAGAGTCCCTTCCATTTTATATTAGATGATGCATGCAGACTACACAGCTGAACAAAGAGTGGCTGAAGATGGAGCTTGCTAAAATACTGGTACAATTCTCCCAGGCCTTTCCACTCATTCTTAAATCTCGGTAACGCTTCACCTGGATAGCACATAGTTGAGTGTCCATTTAGTATAAATTGAGTGTAAACATTGTATCAGTTAAGGTTTATATCTCACTTGACATGGCAATATTATGTAAGTTGCCACTCATTAATGTTATCAAGAACATATCCACATATATTCCATTTAGTGTTATCCGAACAATTACTTTTGTTTTATAATCAACAACATGTTAAGTGAAGAGCAACTATTCCTCTTGAGGTTGAATATCATGTTTCACACCTCACCTGTCTCAGGTGAGGTGTATTGATCCACTGCAGATAATCAAAGGTAATTAAATTTAGTGTCTGCTGCACATACAGCAATTTAGAGTTCCAAAAAGGATTTATTTTGCAACTACATAAACAGCCAACCGTAGAAATAATAACATTTGCTTGTCAGTAGAGAACATAAAGATAGAGAATGACCAGGGGAGAGTGCTAGCATTAGTGTGATCCCCAGTGTCACTTAGGTCGGCCAACATTAGCTTTCTGAGTGGACAAATGCAAAGCCAAAAGGTGATCGAGAAATGACCACGACAAGCATTATGCTAGTGGGAGCGCGTCAAACGTGTTGGGAGGCTATGCAGAGTCCTGGTGATCTGAAATACTCTTCAGAGATTGTTATGGACCTACTAACCTAGGCAAGAACTCAACTTTATCAGCTCCTACTTGAGACCATGAAAGCAGTGGTAACGAGATCATCTGCTTTCAGATTGCTGACCAGCAATCACTGACGCTATCGATAGTCTTTATTGTTTCTACTGGCTGTGTTTATAGTAGTATAATAAAGTACCGCTACTATCACTCTAATTTTAGTCATAGGTTAATCTCATGACATTCTGTTGAGTCTGATTTTATGTTGGCGATAATCATGAGATACATATTTGAATATTTAACAACATTAGACATTAATTTGAAATATAAGTTGATGGCAATTACCAAATCTCAATAGACACAAATTTGAATCATGAATCATGTAATATAATTCAGTTAAGAGTCAGAAAACGAAGTTTTCTGACTCTTAACTGAATTAATATATATATGTGGCTATATATAATATATGTGGCTATATATAAATATATGTTCTTGATAACCTTGTTCAGTCTGAACTATGTTGCCTTTCAAGCAAGCAATCATCAAGCTCAACTGATACACTGACGCTCAACTCTGGAATATCCAGGTTCAGGGTTTCCTTTCTTGGTTTCCATCACTAGATCCCATTATTCACTACTCTCCACTGCTTTGTGAACGTATTCTGCTTGTCACAATGCCAACATCAGACCGCAATAATGTGAGAGAATCACATTTACAGGAACATCTTTCGTTCTCTCAAATATATTGCAGATTGCCTCATTCATTGGACTCAATACATGTTCCATATGAAAAGCTTTTGAAGCACAAAATGAATACGGTGTGTCAAGTAATGTTCTACTTGGAAAAAGGGCCAGATGTATTTCACTGTTCATTGTCCCCATTGCCATCTATGACATATACATAAAATAAGACTTAATGCTCTCTTTCGGCCTGCTTTCAGGGTTTCAAGGAGGTGCTGTAAGTGAGTCCTTGCCTAGGATAGTGGGCCCAGAACAATCTCTGAAGAGTATGTCAGCTATTGCATTTACAAACATAGTGCGACTGACCTGTTTCAGCTCTGGGGAAACACTGCTTTTCCTTTAGTTTTGAAAGGCAGTTATATGTCTTCACAAATACTGTTAAAGAAACAACATCTATATAATCTTGAGGGCCTGGTGTTAGAGGGGTGTCGTCAAAGGTGAAACAAGTGACTCGGATTAATGGCTTTACAAATAGACTTGAAGCATAATACAAACTGTTGAGAGTAGCAGGTTGCTCTAACAGGTCTGTTTACAATTGAAGTTATTAGCCCATAGTTGAAATTGGCTACAGATAAACTATAGCATGACTAACTACAGGACTCACACATTAGAAAGATTAAATATGCTTTTTAATTTAAATGTAGCATTTATTATTTAAGATATGGAGTGGTGCTGAAATTCAAAACCCTTGATCGGCTTTGATTGATTGATTGATTTAAATCTTTATTGAACAACAATGAACAAGAAGTGTTCAAAAGGATAGAAAAACACTATAAAGCCCAAAGGCTTGTTTCTATTGTGGTCATTTAGATGGAAGTGGAGAAACAATACATGGACATAAAACCTAGAGGACAATACATTTATGAACTTTTACATTTATAAATTTATTTTATTTAAATGTATACGTGTATAAAATTACATGTATAAACAATTTACAATTAGCAAATACACACTAAACAAAATACATTGACGAGCATGCTACAAAGACTGACATCTCTCCTCAAAAACCAAGGTTCAAGAAAATAATATGGATTTGGGGAAGCTGGCTTCTTGAACAGGAAATATTGCCTATTGCCCTACAATTTTCCATTTCCAGTATTTATAGGGAGATTATTAAAAAATAGTCTCTATTATAATCTCTATCAATCTATATAACTACTTGCTATCTAAATTAATAAGTATGATAGTAATATGAATAAACCATTAAGTGTAGACCAAAGAAATTAATTTCAAAAATCTCGACAAACAAAGATTGAACATACATTATAAAACGATTCAATTTCTGCACCTTGACCAGTTTCAGTCCGCTGAAAATGTGCTTCTTTCTTCTTTAAAGATGCTGGTCTTCATCCATGCTCTCATCGACATGTCTGTCTAACGTGGCCACGTCCCAATATGCAAGTGGAAATCAAAAACACAGGATATAAACTATAGGTATACTATAGGTATAGATGTTGATCAAATATTTTAAAAATCAAACACACACTGTGTGATTAGTGCTTCCACATCCAAACCCTTACTACTAGAAGTAGAACTGAGCGAGAATATCAGTATGTTGTTGCACCTTGATGTGATGGGTGCGTGTGATGCATGGGGAACGGTTGTCATTCAGTCAAGGACTCCCGAACAACGACGTGATTAAGATGTTCTTCTTTATTTTGAAGGGAGTCTGTGAACAGAGGTCTTGATAACATGGTGTTGGTATATTACAGGCTTGTTTACAAAAAAAGAAATACAATTATTTCTCAAACATTGGAAAAACAAATATACAGCTATCATACAGAACAATAAACAACAGCATTAATAGAAACTGAAATAAATAAAATGGCTTGGAGCATACCTGTAAACAGAGAACAATGCACATGTCTTTATTAAGGGCTGATGGTGTATGACAGGTCCTGCATGAAAACACAATGAAGTGCATTTCACTTGTTCTGGGTCGTTTCAGAGCGAACCCTAGTGCGGTTCAATGGAGGATGTAGTGAGGATGTTCAACATACCTAAACAAGCCTGGTTACATATACACTTAAACTCTACAATCCCTACATGTCTGAAGCGTTTTAGCTACAACCTGATTATCTTATTTTGCCTAAAAAAAACGTGCATGTTATTTATTTTTAATTAGAAAATGAATACCACCTCAATAACGCAGTGCAATGTTATCGGAAGTACAACACATCTAACTGAAAAAAGCGTAGACATGAAAGAAGTTTCAAAAGTACAACCTTCATGAGCATTATGTCCTCCTATCGTCAACCTGACTAAAACAAAGACTGTGTGCTCTGCTTGTGTAAGGGTAAGAGTAAACCCAGTTAAACGTACACTTAACATTTGGCTACTGACAGGTCAACAAAAGGAGAGGATCTCATCTTTTGCCCCAAAGTCCCCATTGAAGAGGGGTGGTTCCTTGGTTCTTTTGACTCGCTGAGACTGTTCTTTGTTCTGTTCCTGTTAAAGAACACGGGACCCATTTCTTATGCACATGCTGGTTGGGAGAAACGCTCGACAGCACCGAGCCATTCCCCCTGGAATACGCACATTCAAAATAGGTTCTCTGGAACGTGTCAGCACAAATGGGTCCTATATGCAATGACAAACATTACATTGTGATTTACCCAGCTAACATGAACAGTATGAAAAGTCTTGTTTCTGTTCCGGGAAAAGATCATTTCAACAAATACAGCAAAAATGCTTCTAAAAAACATTTCCTATGCTATCTTTAAAATGTCTAAAATTACTAAATGAAAAAAGTATACATTCTCGTTATGTCAAATAAAAGTGTTCAATTAGTCTTTATACAAACAATCCACATTTGAGTAGCAGGGATGGGATACCAGGGATAGGGACAAGGGCTGTCCTCTTCCCTGCACTGGCTGCTAAGACTTTAGGGGGGCGGGGACTCACGCTGCAGTAAACACAGCCAGCATTCTAGTTGTACACCTGTACAATGTTAACAACTTTGGACTTAGTTCATAGGGACAAAACATGGGGCAGTAAACCTCCATTTTTTTTTGTTTTAAACGTGGTAATATGTCTTATGTGGTCATCAAAAAAGTAACCTTGCAATTCTTTCACTGTTAATAAGATAAGACTGTCCTTTAGAGAAACAGGAGTAAGATCCTCCCTGCCAATCTGTCTGTGGCGTTCTTCTCTGAACGGGGTTGTTGTGTCTGTCAGCAGACTCCTGGACGTCACAAAGGAGGTCACCAGCCTCAGGGGGTCCTTCATGGTCCTTCAGACCCCCCGCCCCCCGCTGGTCCCCGCATACAATAAGTCACCACGCCGGGGCCCTGGCTGTCCCCCGTTGGCCGCGGTAACGAGGCCTAGGGGAACATACACACACGTGGTCTCCAACCTAACTGACAGATGAGGTCGTTTGTGCAGGTTGTCCTAAACTAACCCACATGAACGTTTAGCCGCCTGTTTACTTTTCAAAGACGCGTCACGTATGTCGAGCTTCTGTCCGCCAAAACTACATAGATGCAACCGTCATATTCTCAGTGGTTCATCTCATAAAAAATATTATGAGCATAATATTGCATAAGGGGCGCGGCCCCTTTTGACCCTTTGACCCCATATATGAAAAATAGCTGGCTTGACACACTTGAAAAAGACAATGTTCTATGCCTATTTACTCTAGGGTTGGAGGTCATGCACCTTCCAGTGGGTCCACTGCCGACATTTGTTTGGGTTTGCCCGGCCTTGGAGAGCTGGTTGATCAGAATGTGGTGCAAAAGGCTGTTTCGGAGATAGAAAGGTCCTACCGCCCTGAGACCTTCAGAGCAGTACAAATTGAATATTGTTTATAGGGGTCAAGTGTCCTTGACCTCTAGGTCACATATTACATCACTTCCTGTAGGGCTAAATTTATAGTATATCATATACTCGTTTTATTAAACCTTAATGCCCTGATTCATATAAAAGACACCAGACGTCTCTATCTCACTCCCAAGTGATTTTGTCCTCCATTTTATTTTGGCAAGACAGAAGCTTGACATAGGTAATATATTGCTGTTATGGAAAAGTCTCAGGGGGCAAAAAACCTTCTATGGGTCGTTTTGGATGACGTATAAAAAACAACTTTTGTGTCATTGAGTTTGTCGGACCGGCAGACACACAAACACACAGAAGGACAACAGATAGAGAGCTGCGGACGTCTCCTGGAAATCACTCTGTACCCGAGCTAGAGTGTACACATGATGACTTGCTAATGGCAGACTTACTGTTTATTCTCAAGTGTTAATACAGTGTTCCTCTTCTAGGTCGCCTCCTTTGAAAACGTGGACTATGAGGAGCCAGCGTCCTTAGGGGGCGATGAGGATGACTGTGAATAAGTGAATGATTGGACCTTGAGGCACCAGCGGGGGCGATGACGACTATTAATAAGTGAATGATTGGAGCTTGAGTCTACAGGTTTGACTGCATTGCATTGGACATGTATTGATGTCATCTGAATAAAATAGATTATGGATTGTGTCAAATAAACGTGTGATGATGAAATAAAATCACGTAACTTCGTTATGGCAACGAGTACTCTGTGGTTTGGAGTAAAGCTGAATAAAATACTGCAGCGACAGTGGGTGTGGTCGCTGTGTTCCGTGTGCCGAAAGGGATCCTGAGGGGGGGGACCCACCTGGCACCCACCTGGGTCCTTTGCGGTACTGACAATATGCGGGACCTGTTTAACTCCACCTCGGTGACAGGGGAGTAAGGGAAGGTTTAACACCGTCACTGAGATGTTCATGGCGATGGGTTGAGCCAGTGTTGTTTGTGTGTAATGTGTGGTGGCGTAAATAAAGGCCACTCTCGTAGTCGAGCGGTGTACGGGGCGCGAGAGATGTATTCTGCTTAACCTGCCCTCCCATCTCTTCCTTCCCATGCTGCCCGCCGCAATACGTTCTATAAATGATACAAAAAAGGTTCTTTCATAACGAGCAGCACAACGAGGAGTTAAACACTATGTCGATAAAGCTGTATCTAGAAACGTTGATGTAAAATGTATTTTTGGTTCAGAAACATTCTTGGTTTTTGTTCTGGAGACTGGGTTGCCTATTTTTATCCCTGGCCCTGGATGGCTTTGATCTTCAAGGACTCTTCTTTTATGTAATAAATGAATGATTCTGATTGAAGTGAGGGACTGGGAGCACTGGTCCTTCAACTCTACATTGTTTACTGCTGAAGAATGAATGCATGAATGAATAAAAGCTGCACATACATTTGTCAATAAACTACATATTAAATAACTTGGGTACTGTACTCTTTAAGCATTGATTGATTGATTGGTCAACGGGTCATGTGATTGGTCACCGGGTCGTGTTTATTGGTCTCCAGGTCGTGTGATTGGTCACCGGGTCATGTGATTGGTCACTGGGTCATGTGATTGGTCATTGGTCACCAGGTTTGGGTATTTTCTCCATAGTGAAGGTGGCCATCGTGACACTCTGTTGGGGCCTCCCATTGTTCCAGAGTCAGCTGAAGGCAGCGTGGGCTCCCACTGTTTCCATTCCTCAAGAAGAGAATGTAGGGGGAGCTTTTTCCATCACATTAATGAAGAACGCTTTACTCTGAATACTAGTTCACCACTGTCTTTGAGTAACCTTTAGCTGTAAAGGATGCAAGACTTTTATTTCATTTAAAATAATTTTGAATACATAATTTCAGGTTCTAATTTATATTTGACACATGAATGTACAGATTGTCTATTATTCAATAAGATGAGCTAGATTGGCAGTGCTGTGTCTATGCCTCCAAGATTTACAAAGGTTTTCTTGCATTTCTAAATCATCTTTGGGCAGTTCCTCAGTTTGTTAGGGAGAACGGCCTTGTCGGTTATCCAGGCCTTAAGCTAATTAGCCGCAAACTGCTGAGGATGAAGTCAAAGAAAAAGCCTTCCTCTTACACGCGCAAACACTTTAGGGAAGCAGCCATTCTTAAATCAAATGGGATGCAAGGGGTTTTAGGCGGGGGGCGGGGTGCATTGCCTTGGTATCGGTTTGGTTTCGGGGGTAGGGGGGTCTTTTTAAAGTGTTGATCTGAGCAGTCCCTTGAACTACAGACAGCTCTCAGATAGCTCTGCTCCGCCAGGCACCCGACGACGTTGCCTTTTTTCAGAAGAGAAACTGTCACATATTCCCTGTCATCCTAGTTGGATCCCAGGAGCACATTGTAGAAGAAAGATGATGCCAAACTTTTTTAACGAGTGCCTCAACTATCGGGACTCACTTATTCAATAATTAGATATGTTTTCATAGCTGATACTCTGTTTGGGCAAAAGTTGGTATAATATTGAAAAATCCGATAGAAGCGTTATATAGATGATAGATGCATGTAATATGTAATATGTATTTTTCTGAGTCCGCTCCCGGGCTCGGGTCAAAGTGGCTCTTTGCCAGGTGTGTGTTTGTCAGCCAGGTGTTGGAAGATTCGTCTCTGTCTGAGCTTATCCATTGAAGTGATGAAGACGACTCCGCACACCTCCTCACCGACATCCTCACGTAACCTAGCACTGAGACACATGAGCCTGCTGACCACAAGTGCATTAACGTCCATTACACACCATCATCAGGGCATTTCTTTGACTTATTTATGACCCTTGGTCATCTGGTGCCAAATGAGCTTCCTTCATCACAGTGAACCTTTTAAACACGTCATCATGTGGTCCCGCTGTAGGCCGGGACCACATGATGTACGCTCCTCAACCTTTTCTTCTCTCACTAACCCCCCTTCCTCCAGAACCCAGGGCTCTGGTCAGCGTGTCTGACCAGAGCCCTGGAGGAGTTAAACTCTGGGCTAAACGATGCGTCGTCCATGGCTGCTGTCGGTGGTGGTGGAGGATAATGACCACCGTGATAGAGGACCTCGGCTGCTCTAATAGCACACTGATTTCCCTTGTTGGCTGGGGAGAGGGAGGCTGAGAGAGAGAGAGGGGGAGAGAGGCAGAGATAGAGGGGGAGAGAGAGAGGGAGGCTGAGAGAGAGAGGAGAAGAGACAGTGAGGGAGAGAGGGAGAGCATGACCTTTCATTTTACAGCCCGACCCGTGGATGGCAGGTGCATTTCACTAGCTAGAACGCTTCGAGAGAGAGAGAGAGAGAGCGAGACAGAGAGAGAGGCAGATAGAGAGGGAGAGAGGGAGGGCGAGAGACAGAAAGAGAGGGCGAGAGAGGGGAAGAAAGAGAAAGAGAGACACAGAGAGAGAGAGAGAGAGAGAGAGAGAGAGAGAGAGAGAGAGAGAAAGAGAGAGAGAGAGAAAGAGAGAGAGAGAGGGAAAGAGAGAGAACAAGAAGGGGTAAAAAAGAAGGAAGCTTTCCCGGGTTCTGAGGTACGAAGGGCAGCAGCTGTGAATTTGGTGGGGAAACCACTCATCCTACTAAAAGGGATTTGGACTTCCAAGGTTTGTTTTTGTTTCCTTCCTGGACTCGCGTTTGGGAAAATGGCGTCCTTGGAAGAATTGAATGCGCTATCTAGTGGCCAGAGATCAATAGACACTTCAGTCCAGGGGGAGAAGAGAACATTTGTGAAACAAACACATCCATCAGGGAGCTTCCAGTCCGGCAAGGAGAGAGAGAGGTGTCCCTAGCACGCCTTTATTTAGTTATTCATCTTCACTTTCACATCTTTCAAACCTCAGGGATTTTGTCCTCTAAGCGGCTTTGGCAAGGAATGCCGGAGACAGCGGAATTCCCAGCAGTTTGTTCCGTCATCACACGGGAGCAGAACTCCAGGGAGAGGAGTAGCAGCCAGCGGCCCTTCTGATGCCCCAGGGGACCAGATGGACCCCTCGAGTGAAAAACACCTCCAAACACCACCCAACGCACCCACACCTCTGAACCACCCTCCTCTCGCGCTCTCCATCTCTCTCCCCAATTTCTCCGTCTCTTGACAACCCAGTAACCACTCTTCAGACAAGGGCAGGGACGAAGGAAGAGAGTAGAAAACTGCTGCTGTGGTGGGTTGTAATCAAACCCTCTCTCTCTCTCTCTCTCTCTCTCTCTCTCGCTCTCTCTTTCTCTCTCTCTCTCCCTTCCATTCCCTCTCTCTATCTCCCTCTCTCTCGCTCTCTCCCCCTTGATCTCTCTCTCCCTCTCTCCCGTCCTCTCTCTCTCTTTCTCCTTCTCTCTTTCTCTCCCTCCCTCTCTCTCTCTCTCTGTCTCTCGCCCCCCGACATGTGTCTCCCACCGTCGCTGAAGACCGATCTACAATAGTATCAGCTTCCGCCAGCTGCCCAGTGACCCTCCACACC
Organism: Pollachius pollachius; assembly: GCF_949987615.1. Lineage (NCBI taxonomy): Eukaryota > Metazoa > Chordata > Actinopteri > Gadiformes > Gadidae > Pollachius > Pollachius pollachius. The sequence goes on along the minus strand of NC_136946.1, from coordinate 17,869,288 downwards.
AAACAGAGGAGAGCCCTCGCCCATAGAGCTGGGATCGAATCACATGTGTTATACTGATACTGTCATGTCCCGTCTCCCGGACCAACCACCTCAACCACAGGCCCCCCCCTACCAACCACCTCAACCACAGGCCCCCAACCAACCTCCTCTCTCCACCAAAATCGGACAAATCTCTCATGTGGACTGACGCTGCCCCTTCAGCCTTCGAGGACTTTGAAACTCTGGTGCACAGACAGACACACAACACACGAGTCCATTGCTTCACATGAGCCCATCTTGACGGACAGCTGTCACATACCAACAGCTCATATCACGCTGCAGCAGTTTGACTGTTGTGGGGGCGGGACTCCAGAAGGAAGAGGAAATGGTGCTTGGAAGATGGATCGTTCCTGGGCAATGGACTGCAGTGATGAAAGACCGTCCGAACGCCGGAAGACCTTTAGAGCGATGAAGGCCATCGACGAGGCAACCTTTCAAAAGCCTGGCTTTTCCGAACAAGGCCTGCAGGCTTTGTGTTCTGAGCCCCCGTACGGGCAACAATAGGTCAGCTGTATGAGGCACGAGATGGACTGAGGGGAGCTCAATCAGTCCGGGGGCTGTGGGCCGGACAGAGAGATCAGAGCCCTCCTGTCGTCTGCCACCGTCTCTCCTGGTGCCATCAGTCAGCGCTCAGACAGGAAGCAGATAGCAGGCAGGAGGCGAGACCAAGTCCAGCCACCAATGATGGGCAAGCTTGATTGGTAACACACCGTCTGATTGGACTCCAGCGACCCCCTCCCTCCCCCCCCCCCCTTCCAACTCCTTCCACACCCAACACCGCTCTCTCTCCCCCCCGTACTCTCACTCGGCCTCCTGCTCTCACCCTTTCTCTCCCTCTCTCTCTCTCTCTCTCTCTCCCCTCTTT
>NC_136946.1:17863384-17865884 GCF_949987615.1 Pollachius pollachius | reverse complement strand
CCCTTTCTTAGTTTTCAAATTTCTTCTTTTCTACAATATGGAATGATTTAAGCAAGAGTCTAATATTAAAATATTGATATTCTTTAACGTTTTATAATAATCTGAATGCTCAAACAATTCCCTGCACACAACCTTTTTAATGGCTCTCTGAAATACTTAATGCCTTTCAGGGTTTAGCAGTGCAACAATAATTATGTCACATACAAAGTTGGTCTGCTTCTAGTCAGACTTTAGATTAATCCAAATCTGAGGTAGGACATCAGACAGCTCTATTCTGGGTGAATCTTATTTCTACCAGCCATGTGGCTGGTGGAGGGCATCTGTACGCTCATGCTGGCGAACACAAAACTGGGCCAGCAGCGCAGGAGAAAAGTGTCTGGAATGGTTTCAACTCAACATGGGTTGACTGTAGAAAACACCTGACCCCCTTCTGAAGCCTCCTCCACAACTGAGGAGATAGGAGACGGTGGGAGTCCCCTTCTGAAGCCTCATCCACCACTTAGGAGACAGGAGACGGTGGGAGTCCCCTTCAGAAGCCTCCTCCACCACTAAGGAGACAGGAGACGGTGGAAGTCCCCTTCTGAAGCCTCATCCACCACTAAGGAGACAGGAGACGGTGGGAGTCCCCTTCTGAAGCCTCATCCACCACTAAGGAGACAGGAGACGGTGGGAGTCCCCTTCTGAAGCCTCATCCACCACTAAGGAGACAGGAGACGGTGGGAGTCCTTGCAGCGTCTGGTTAACGCCCTGGACTCTGAGCCCTAGAGACCACCGACTCAAACATTAGCCTGCTCCAGATGTTATCATGAAATATGTGTCCCAGTGAAACCAGCGTAGAGCAAGACGTCTCCCATTGGGTGCTGGTTGGGTGTCGATCCTTTGCAGACACAAAGTACAGCAGCTGAAACAATTTGTTTTACTGAACACATCCCTTTTGAACTCTTCTATTTCAAGCCATGCTGTACTACTTAGAGAGTCAGTGGAAAATGCACACACACAGACGCACAGTGAGGCTGCGATTCTGTTGGTCCACTTGTTGTTGAATGCTCCCCCCAGCGGAGAGGGAGGCCCTGCTCAGGAGGGTGATCAATCAGAGCGGGACGGCCGGCTGATTTTTAATCTCCCCACTGCTCACCGATGCAGCGAGCACTTTCATAGACAACCACACACACACACACACACACACACACACACACACACACACACACACACACACACACACACACACACACATACACACACACACACACACACATATAACCGCACACAACCACACACACACACACACACACACACACACACACACACACACATATAACCGCACACAACTACACACACAAACACACACACACACATACAAACACCCCCCCCACACACACGTACACATACACACACACACACACACATACACACACACGCACACACATACACACACACACACACACACACACACACACACACACACACATATACATACAAACACACACACACACACACACAACCACACACACAACCACACACACACACACACACTTATGCAGATACACACACACACACATACACACATTCAAACAAACAATTGCATATACATACACACACAAAACAACACTCGCATACAGTCGACGTGTCAGCAGTGGCTCACTGTCTGTTACTCGGAAGAGAGATGGATGAAGAACGAGAAGAGAGAGCGAGATAGAGAGGGGGAGAGAGAAAGAGAGAGAGAGAGAGAGAGGGGGAGAGCGAGAGAGAGAGACAGAGAGAGACAGAGAGAGACAGAGGGTGGGAGAGAGAGAGAGAGAGAGAAAGAGATTGGGGGGAGAGGGGTTGGTGGAGAGAAAGACAGAGAGAGAGAGAGAAGGAGAGGGGGAGAGGGAGTGAGAGAATAAGAGAGAGATTCATGGGCAGACAGTGGTGAAGTGGCAGCAGTCATCCCTGATGGAGACTGATTGGAGGATGAGGAGGTATGAGTGAGGCTGGAGGAAGAGAGAATACACCCAACATCTCCCTCCCCCACCACGCACACGCATGCACACACACACAGAAAAACAGGAGAGGATATAGATAGATAGGGAGCAGAGGCTGTGGAAAGTGAATCAGTGAGCCAGACAGGGCCCCCCCCCCCCCCACACACACACACACACACACACACACACACGCACACACACACACACACACACACCACACAGACCACACAAACAGAGAATGGACCAACGCACGCACCTGCGGGCACACAGTATACACACAGAGAACTCACACATACCGAGAAAACACAGGGCACATATGCACACACACAAGCTCAGAGCACATGTGCGCACACACGCACACACACACACAGCACAGAGCGCACACACAAACACAGAACACACACACACACACAAAGAGCACACATGCACACACACAGCACAGCACACACACACACACACACACACACACACACACACACAAGCTCACGCCTATAGAAATCATTTGGTCAAGAAATTGTGTGCAAAACAGTATTAAT